>NC_091459.1:135105438-135363269 GCF_027789765.1 Dendropsophus ebraccatus | reverse complement strand
AATTGGTTCACTTCCAGCACATATTGCTTAAGCAATTCTTCATGAGGGAGCAGAAATATACAGCATGTTATATGTGTACTGCCACTTAATGCAGTAAATTAACCCATACCAGAGTGCTTATCTATCTATCTATCTATCTATCTATCTATCTATCTATCTATCTATCTATCTATCTATCTCTTCTATCTATCTATCTATCTATCTATCTATCTATCTATCTATCTATCTATCTATCTATCTATCATGTATTATATATCATCTATCTATGTATCTATCTATCTATCTATCTATCTATCTATCTATCTATCTATCTATCTCCTATCTATTTATCTATCTATCTCCTATCTATCTATCTATCTATCTATCTATCTATCTATCTATCTATCTATCTCTCTATCTCCTATCTATCTATCTATCTATCTATCTATCTATCTATCTCCTATCTATCTATCTCCTATCTATCTATCTATCTATCTATCTATCTATCTATTTATCTATCTATCTCCTATCTATCTATCTATCTATCTATCTATCTCTCTATCTCCTATCTATCTATCTATCTATCTATCTATCTATCTATCTCCTATCTATCTATCTATCTATCTATCTATCTATCTATCTATCTATCATGTATTATATATCATCTATCTATGTATCTATCTATCTATCTATCTATCTATCTATCTATCTATCTATCTATCTCCTATCTATTTATCTATCTATCTCCTATCTATCTATCTATCTATCTATCTCTCTATCTCCTATCTATCTATCTATCTATCTATCTCCTATCTATCTATCTATCTATCTATCTATCTATCTATCTATCTATCTATCTCTCCTATCTATCTATCTATCTATCTATCTATCTATCTATCTATCTATCATGTATTATATATCATCTATCTATGTATCTATCTATGTATCTATCTATCTATCTATCTATCTATCTATCTATCTCCTATCTATTTATCTATCTATCTCCTATCTATCTATCTATCTATCTATCTATCTATCTATCTATCTATCTATCTCCTATCTATCTATCTATCTATCTATCTATCTCCTATCTATCTATCTATCTATCTATCTCCTATCTATCTACAGTATCTATCTATCTATCTATCTATCTATCTATCTATCTATCTATCTATCTATCTATCTATCTATCTATCTATCTATCTCCTATCTATCTACAGTATCTATCTATCTATCTATCTATCTATCTATCTATCTATCTATCTCCTATCTATCTATCTATCTATCTATCTATCTATCTATCTCCTATCTCCTATCTATCTATTATCTATCTATCTTCTATCTATTATCTATGCAACAAATGTCTGTTTAGAAAAATTGTCAGCACAAGATGCTTATTTTATTCAACCATATGTTACAAACAACACTCAGCTCACCTTCCTGAAAAAGGCTGAAGAAAGTGACCTGATTTGTTGCTTGTAACATATGGTTGAATAAAAGAAGTACTTAATTTCACCAACTTTTACACTATTGACAGATTTTTATAAAATGGATATACATGATAGATAGATAGAAGATAGATAGATAGATAGATAGATAGATAGATAGATAGATAGATAGGAGATAGATAGATAGATAGGAGATAGATAGATAGATAGGAGATAGATAGATAGATAGATAGATAGATAGATAGATAGATAGATAGATAGGAGATAGATAGATAGATAGATAGATAGATAGATAGATAGATAGATAGATAGGAGACAGATAGATAGATAGATAGATAGATAGATAGGAGATAGATAGATAGATAGATAGATAGATAGATAGATAGATATCCTTCAAAAAGGCTGCAGCACTCCGGAGGTAGTGAAAAGATGGTGCAAAAATTTATTCACATCCTAAATCAAATACAATGAAAGCAACGTTTCTGACTGCAACAGCAGTCTTTTTTCAAGCCTTCTCAAGTGATTTAATTGTTCAGCACCGGCATAGTGCTGCCGGTGAACAGTCCTTTATTTTAAACAACGCCCAGTTCCCGCACTCAGTTCTGGTCTTACCTGAGTACCAACCGACCCCGGAGCACTGGGGCAGGCCCGCCCATTGTGAGAACCCCCCTGCCCTCTATGACGCTTCTCCATTAGAATCAATGGGGCCACGTCACAGAGCGGAGGGGATATCGCCATATTAGGGGCCAGTGGGCTTGCCCCCAGAGCACCAGGGCGGGCTGGTGCTTGGGAAAAGACCAGCACCGGGCACAGAAACAGAGCGGCGGATCATAAAAGAACCGCACCACCGACATCCCTGCACTGGCGTAGAGCGATTAAGGTAAAAAAAGCAGAGATTTACCTAATGGTACATTGACTTTAAAGCAAATATACTATCAGGTACATTCGCTTTAATATGACCCACGGATAGATCAGCGCTGGTGCAGGGAAGCTGGTGCCATGGTCCATTTTTTGAACAGCGGCCCAGTACCCGTGTACAGTGCAGTTCTATCCATGGGTACCAGGTCGGGGCTGAAGCACTGGAGGCGGGCCGGCCTACCCTAAGTGGGAGGAATCCCCCACCCCTCTATGACGCATCTCCATTGATTCTAACAGGGCCGCGTCATAGAGGGGTGGGGGATTCCTCCCACTGGGGGCGGGCTGGCCTGCCTCCAGTGCTTCAGCCCCGACCTGGTACCCATGGATAGAATGGCGCCGTACATGGGTATCGGGCCGCAGTTTAAAAAATGGATGGCGGCACAACAGCGCCGATCTATCCGTGGGTCATGTTAAAGCGAATGTACCTGATGGCTTTAAGGAAGCTTTTTCATGGCCAAAATGCCCCTTAAAGATTCCTGATCAGTGGCTGCAGGCTACTATAATTTTATAGTTTATCTTCAGTCATTATAACTTTTTGGCCTAAACCAGTCATATGTAGAACTGCAAAGAACCTTCAGGTATTAAAAATCATTCTCATCACTTTGTTGGTTTCTCCTATCGCTTTTCAGACTGTGAAAATGTCTGGATATTTTTGTGATACTCCTGGAATATGCTCGGAGTCTGCTCCTCAATCACATATTGATGACTATACTCCCGTTGCGGCAGTGCACAGAGGTGAAACGCTAAAAATGGACTTGCTGTCTGAATACTTTCTGACCTTTCTGTGTTTTATTAAGGGAAAGTGGCATCTTCCTCACCCTCTGTAGTCTTAGCTGGTGTTTTACGCCTGCAGGCTCTCACTGGCTAAAAAGAAAAAAAAAAAAATCAGTCTGCAGTAGTAAAGCGAATAGGAGATGTTGGACGGGTCAAGGAGGGTAAAGCAGCAGCAAGTTCAGGAACAGCAGAACTATAATTGCAGTTACACTACATCTAGGACACAGATGCCTAAGGCGCACACATCAATAATCTGTTTGCAGCTGCGTTTTTCACAGTCTTTTATGTTTGGTTTTGTTATTTCTTGGGTTTGGTTTTGTGGCAGTTCTGAAGCCTTTTTGGGGAAAAAACAAAAAAAGTGGCAATTTATTGTTGATTTTTGTGTTCTGCAATTGCAGACATATTTAGGGTCCATTGATTTCTATTGAACTGTTCACAATGTCCGTAGTTTTATAGATCTGTAATCCGTGCCGAAAAGACTGTCAAGCCCTAGTACGGGACGTAAATGGGGCACAGAGTCACCCGTAGAAGTCTATGGGAGCGTCCGTAATTTGAGGACATTACTGAAGTAACATGCATAATTTGTGATGAGCGAGCATGCTGGTCCGAGCTTGGTACTTGATCGAGTATTAGGGTACTCGATGGTACTCGTTACTCGGACGAGCATCTCGCGATACTCGAGGAAATCTCATCATCCGTTTCCTGTAAGTTTGCGCGCTTTTTCGCAGCCAATAAACATGCAGGAGACTCTTTGGTACATCCTGCGATGACGGATTTCTAGTACACCTGCATAAAACTTCACTGCTTATTGTAAGGGGGTATCCCAGCGTGTGTCTAGGTCCAGCCACTACCAGATTGTACCGTACAGCACCCCCTAAACTAGTGGGTACTAAACTGTATTGCTGGGATTTGTTGTACACTACCCCTCAAGTGATGATCCCTTTGCATGAGACAATTGCCAGATCCTCAAGGATCAAAGTCAAATTCAAAATCAAAACAGCGGTGGGGGGAGAGGTGGTGAGTCACATTATCTCATCCAGGTTGACTACTGCTGGGCCTGCCCTTGTTTTTGTTTTTTTTAATTTGTATAGCGCACACAGATTCCGCAGCACTTCACCTATGTCTATGTTTTTGGGTGTGGGAGGAAACCGGAATATCCGGAGGAAACCCACGCATACACGCAGAGAACATACAAACTCTTTGCAGATTTTGTCCTTGCTAACCACTAAGCCACCATGCTGCCCTTGCCTCCATGTTGGCTACTGCTGGGCCTTTACTGGCATCCATGTTGACTACTGGTGTGCCTGCCCTTGCCTCCATGTTGGCTACTGCTGAGCCTTAACTGGAATCCATGTTGACTACTGCTGGGCCTTCACTGGCATCCATGTTGACTACTGCTGTGCCTGCCCTTGAATCCATGTTGGCTACTGCTGATCCTGCCTGGCCTCCATGTTGGTTACTGTTGCTCCTGCCTGGCCCCCATGTTGGCTACTGCTGCTCCTGGGAGTTCTCTGTGTGCTCAATGCCATGGAGTGTCTGGCCTAATTTTGGGGAGGCTCACTTGCTTCCTCACTCACTTTTAATGGTTCGCTGTGTGCTCACTGCCATGCTAGGTCTGGTATAATTTTTGGAAGGCTGACTGGCTACCGCTTCTACCTTGTTCACTCTGTCCTCACCGCCATGCTTTGTCAGGCCGAATTTTTGCCTGGTTAATGCTATGCTACCTCTGTTTTAATGGTTCCCTGTGCTCTCACTGCCATGCTGTGTCAGGCTGAGTTTTTGGGTGGTCCCTATGCCTACCTCTGTTTTAACCAGGCTGTTGCACAGAAATAGGCATAATGGTGGCATTAGGCAGCCTCAGAGGCATGCATACATGCTGCCCCTGCTGTTTACTGTTAATTTCTGCGGTGTTTCCATCATTTTCTGGGGTTCACAGGTTTTTACACGACCTTCCCCCTACCGACATTGGGTCCCATGCAAAAATGCTCCAGTCTCCCATTGACTTCAATGGGGTTCGTTACTCGAAACGAGCACTCGAGTATCGGGAGATATTCATCTTGAGTAACGAGCACCCGAGAATTTTAGTACTCGCTCATCACTATGCATAATCATTTTGACCATTCCCACCTTTTAACTATAACCTTTAAACTTTTTATGAATCTGAAAAAATTAAGATTATGGATGCTCTGTGGAAGAATTTTTTTGGCGGATCGCGGACAATTGCGGACATAATATATGGTCTTGAAAAACTACTGAGCATGTGAAAGAGGAATTAGTTTTGGTGTAAAACGTGTGGTCAAAATTATACAATTTTTTTAAGCAATTTGATTTTGTGTAAAATTTTGTGCAAATTTTTTTGTACAGAATTCAAGAGGAGTGTGCAAAATTGCACCACGGTGCCCCCAAAAAATGCAATTACAATGTTTTGATGCCGTCTGTTCGGACGGATATCCGATGGCGAAAGACGGACGTCTTTTGATAAATACGGCCGCAAATATTGGTCGTTATTTGCTGCCATCAATAGCAATAGGTGGCCATATTTTTGGACCTAATCTTAGACTGTCTAATTTTACTTTGCACTATCATTAATTTGGCTTTGTTTTGGTGCATTAATGGTGCCATTTTTAACACAGTTTTGGTGCTTTTAAGCCACGCCTCATTTTGATAATCTTGGCTGCCTATCGAGTTTGTGCTTTTCAAAAGTTGCTCATTGTAGCATTTGTAACTTTGTGCAATATTGCTCCAACTATGCCATTTCTCCAATAAATAAGGCGGACAGGGCCTTGCAGAAGGGTTGGGACCTCTTGTGACCGAACACCATTTTATAGCCAGGCTCTGTACCAGGGCTGTGGAGTCAGTAAGCCGCAGCTCCGACTCCAACTCAGACTCCTGAATTTTATCAGGACCGACTCCAACTCCGACTCCTGAATTTTATCAGGACCAACTCCGACTCCCGACTCCGACTCCTTCATAAATGGCCGGTCATGTACCAGGGGAGTTTTTTTATCACATTGGCTCAGCAGCTTCTCCCTAATGTATTACATGATCCTGGGGCGACTTATGAAACATACAAAGGAAGCTTCTCCTGTGTATGCAGTGGATGCAGCCAGTCTCCAGCCTCCATGTCCTGAACTACTCAGAACTAGACTAGGTGGAGCAGGTGATCTTTTCCTGCTGACAGTCTTCTATGTTTCTAACTAAATATATTTACCATACTTAAAGAAACACTGCTAACAATGCCAAATACCTGTAATATAGAGGTCAGCCACAGTGATATACAGGGGGTCACACAGTGATATAGAGAGGGGTCACACATAGTGATATAGAGGGGTCACACATAGTGATATAGAAGGTCACTGTGGGGGCACGCAATAGCACGCACACACACACAGCCTACTGCAGCCATAGCATACACCCACACCCACACAGCCTGCTTCAGCCATAGCACTCACACAGCCTGCTGCAGTCATAGCACACACAGCTTGCTGCAGCCATAGCCCACACCACACACACACACACACACACACACACAGCCTGCTGCGGCCATAGCACACATACACACAGCCTAAGTGCGCGCGCACACACACACACACACAGCCTGCTGCAGCCATAGCATACACAAACAGCCTACTGCAGCCATAGCACGCACACACACACACACACACACACACAGCTGCAGCCATAGAACACTGAAGAAAAACACACAATCTTCTCTCAGAGAGAAAACACCACACTGAGGACAAAGGTTACTGCTACACTACCTCTCCTCCTCCTCTATATTACACAGAATATCTTCATATTACACTGCTGCTCATATACAGACATCCACCATTCAGGAAGAGAACAGCACAGATCTCCCCACACACAATGGACTCTTCCAGCTCAGAAACAATCTGCCAAATAGTGACCGACATAGTGTCCTATTACTGATATATTCCCCGACCACCCTTATCTAATAAGGCCAGTGTACTATTACTGATATATTCCCTGACCCCCCTTATGTAAAAGGGACAGTGTCCTATTAGAATGTTGCTCATAATATATATTCATGAGCAAAACTTGTAAAATTCATATCAAAATTCAATTCTACATTTTTTAAAGATTTTTTAAAGCTGGAGTTGGAGTCGGTACATTTTTTTCCAACTCCAAGTCCGACTCCGACTCCAGCCAAAGCTAGCTCCAAGTCCGACTCCGACTCCAGCCAAAACTAGCTCCGACTCCGACTCCACAGCCCTGCTCTGTACTATGACATCTTTAGCTGTCCTATAGAAATGACTGTAGAAGCAGCAGCATGCATGTCTGACCACCACCCCATTTAAATAGGGGACACTGGATCTCTAGTCTCATAATCAGTAGGGGTCCCAACTGGACCATGGATACCATCAATCATATCCTGTGGGTAGGGGATATGTATCCCTCTAAAAAATCCAATGGACTTCACTCCACATCACGATTATGCCCTTAGTGGCACCAATACATCAGCAAAATGTCATAATAAGATGCTGATTTATCTAGACACGGACTGCCGCAACCCCGATTGATTTTGCTGACTTAAATGTAATCATCTAATGACTACAATTATGTGATTTTTAGAGACTATGCATACTTTGGACTTAAAGTGATATTGTCACCCATCCCCTTTCCATATGAGGAGTTCACAGCATCCTTCTTAAGCTTATATTCTGGACATTTCATATCTTACTCTGTAAAGGATTTCTTGGTGGTCTGTCCCCTCAAAAATACATGTTATTGTTGGTGGACAGTGCCGTATGGGTGGGGCTTCATGGCCGTGGTGCCCTATATCTGCACCGTAGTGTCATCGGAATGGGAAGACCGAGAGGTGATACATCTGTCACAGAGGGGATGGGGCCTATGCCTCTAGATCGGCCCATTCTGATAAAGGAGTGGAGGAAGTGGGGCCTAAGCATTGATGATGTCACTGGGGGATGGGGCCTACTGCACTGATGTGGGTGGGGATATGAGGCACCACGGCTGTGAAGCCCCACCCATATGGCACTGTCCACCAGCAATAACATGTATTTTTGAGGGGAGAGACCACCAAGAAATCATTTATAAGGTAAGATATGGAATGTCCAAAATATAAGCTTAAGAATAGTGCTGAGAACTGCAACCGTAAAGAGTTAGATGCCGAGCGTTTGAGTTCAGAAAACGTTGCTGAACCTGAACAGTTTGGCCACTTCGCTCAACCTTACCCAATAGCTGACTACATTCGAGCCATCAAAATTATTGGGGCCTATGTCAGTCCATGCATGGATACAAAGGCATCCCATTTTTATGACTTATCGGTGTCTTTGAACGTAATAAGAACACAACAGAAAAAACACGTTGGGACAGACAAAAAGAGCCCTTTCTGCTTATGAAGAAAACAGCCAACTAGCGACTAAATACCTAAATCCTGAAAGTCCGGAATTCGGCTATTTAACTCTAGTGGTGCCAATTTGTAAATTTTTTTTTTTGTAAGAATATATTTTTTTCACCATAATTTGTGATGTTGAATAAAGATATTGAAGATATTTTTGTATTCTCCCCAACGCTGCTTTCTATTTTTCACAAAACCTATAGATTGAAAGTCTCTTAGTAGACTTGAATTTCCTACCGACATAGTTTTGGAGCCATTATTGTAGAACAATAAGAGTCAAACGTAATTATTATTTCGAAAATTAGTTTTCCTAAAGCCTCCCCCCCTCTAATTCCTAAACCAAATTTGCAGAATTTGACTTCAACGTCAAGTACAAAATTTTTCGATATTTGAGGTCAAAACAGTTCACGGGCCTAATTTAATAATACGGGGCGGCAGACAGAATGCACTAACACGATGAATTAAATATAAGATCTGGCTTTAATTAAATTCTAGATTTCCGTGGACACTCGGAATACATTAATAATTAGAATTATCCGAAGACGGCAAACACACAGAAGTCCGCCTGGAATTACAATTAGCCTGCGAGAGGGAATATCGAATATTTTTTCATCGTATTATCCGGTTATTATGGTATCTTTAATATTTTACTTTAGTAGATATCATTACACTGATACAAATAGACTGGAGCGGAGAGGAGGGGAGGGTGAGTGCCGGGCTTTGATAATGGTTTATTTGGATGAAAAGTCTCAAGGAAGCTTGGAATGCATAAGTGACAATATTACCGATAGAAAATTACATTCACGAGACGGGAAATAAATCATCGCATTGCGAGAGATGGCTCCGGCGAAATCTAAAGTCAGATAAACAATGAGGATCAGAGCTTCTGGGTTGACTATAACATGTTTGGTTTGCCGCAGATGGAAATGTAATGATGATATTAAATCATCGCTACCTGGAACAAAAGATTCCTTAATAATTCAGCCATCGATTAAGCCGATATTTATAAGCCTATTAAAATCTTTATAGGACCGGGGCAACCCATCAAGGTCACAATGGGCTCTTCATAAAACAATCTTTACAATTTATTGATTTATGCGTTTGTCCTTTTTAAGTTGTAAACACTTTTATTTGCTCTGCTATTATATTGTTCATCTTCTTTATAGGAGCATCATTCAACGAGTCTTCCCAGTTCTCGCTTTAGGTAAGAAATGATTGGAATCCTTTCGACCACAGAAGATCTCTTCAACTCAGCAGTAAGTGGCTGTTAGTACAGTATGAGGACTTTATGATGTTTCCTCTGGAAATATCCATAAAAATTCTGAAATGTCCCACCTGCCAATAGGCAAGACTCTAGATCTAAGATGCCGCCATAGCCGGCAATCTGTCTATGGGCGACGTATCATTAGTGCTGGGATGTAACATCTGTGATGCCAATAATTTGATATCATTGAATATTAGTCCAACAGATGTGGCATCCCAGCAGTGATAATGTGTTGCCCATTGATATATATGATATTGATATGGTGGAATTTTAGAATTTGGGGCTTGCAAGCATCCATATTGGTCATATCATTGGGAGACAACAGTAACGTTAAGTGAACTTGGTGACACTGTAAAGTGTACCTGTCACTTTAAAAACTTGACATGGCAAAAGTTTCGATCCGTTGGGATCTAAGCGTTTGGACTCCTACTGCTGGCTAGAACAAGTGGGGAGAGAAGCACCAGGATGGGCAATTCTCTCTCTGGTCTCTGTACATGCACCTGAAATGGTCCCATAGACTTACCTTGTGAACCATGTGACATAGGGCTGGGAGGGAATAGGCATAGCATACACACTTCCCTGGGCTCATTCTAGTAATTGTTGGGGTCTGAGCACTTCAAATCCAACTCAAAACTTCAGACCTGTTTCTGCAATATGCCAAAAGTTTTTTTTAATAGTGACATCATTTAACAGACTTCTGAAAACACACACAGTATGATATATCGTTCTCTTTAAAGTGTCACTGTTGTTATAACTTTCAAAATCTAAATTAACAGCAGATGTGATATAAAGCAAGTTTGCAATATACATTCATTATTTTTTTGTTATGCTGTAAAACCAAGCTGAACTTACCAGAAATCCAGGCCCAGTCTCCTGAAGGCAACTATATAACAGCTATACTTACTGTATCCAGGTCCAGTCTCCTGAAGGCTGCTATATAACAGCTATACTTACTGTATCCAGGTCCAGTCTCCTGAAGGCTGCTATATAACAACTATATTTACTGTATCCAGGTCCAGTCTCCTGAAGGCTGCTATATAGCAGCTATACTTACTGTATCCAGGTCCAGTCTCCTGAAGGCTGCTATATAACAACTATATTTACTGTATCCAGGTCCAGTCTCCTGAAGGCTGCTATATACCAGCTATACTTACTGTATCCAGGTCCAATCTCCTGAAGGCTGCTATATAACAACTATACTTACTGTTTCCAGGTCCAGTCTCCTGAAGGCCGCTATATAACAGTTATACTTGCTGTATCCATGTCCAGTCTCCTGAGGGCTGCTATATAACAGCTTTACTTACTGTATCCAGGTCCAGTCTCCTGAAGGCAGCTATATAACAGCTTTACTTACTGTATCCAGGTCCAGTCTCCTGAAGGTAGCTTTATAACAGCTATACTTACTGTATCCAGGTCCAGTCTCCTGAAGGCAACTATATAACAGCTATACTTACTGTATCCAGGTCCAGTCTCCTGAAGGCAACTACATAACAGCTATACTTACTTTATCCAGCTCCAGTCTCCTGAAGGCAGCTATACAACAGCTATATTTACTGTATCCAGGTCCAGACTCCTGAAGGCAGCTATATAACAGCTATGCTTACTTTATCCAGGTCCAGTCTCCTGAAGGCTGCTATACAACAGCTATATTTACTGTATCCAGGTCCAGTCTCCTGAAGGCTGTTATATTACAGCTATGCTTACTGTATCCAGGTCCAGTCCCCTGAAGGCTGCTATATAACAGCTATACTTACCTGTATCCAGGTCCAGTCTCCTGAAGGCAGCTATATAACAGCTATACTTACCTGTATCCAGGTCCAGTCTCCTGAAGGCAGATTTTCTGACTTGTGCTGGTTGAAAAAAACAGACTAAACACAGAAATTCCGGCCAGTACAAAAAGTCATGACTCAATGTGTCCATCAATCACATGGCTGCCTTCTCTGTGAGCCCTCAGATGGCCTGGGATACACAGGTTTCCTGTTTTTTAAGAAAAAAAAAAAGAATCAGAAAACAGGAAGTGTTTACTAAAGTGATTACCAAAAAAAAATAAAAAAATAATAATAATGAATGTAAATAGCAAACTTGCTTTATATCACATCTACTGTTAGATTTTGAAAGTTATAACCACAGGGACACTTCAAAGAGAATGTAGCAGTTTGATTATTGAAAAATTGTTTTATACTACCTTGTCAATACCAGTATGTACATCTGAGTGACAGTCCCATTTTTTTTATACCGCTGCCCAGATCCCTATGCTATCTGTGCCAGTTTCTGATGTGCTAATCAGGCCGTTTTATGCACTGGAAACGGACCTGGTGCCCCCAGTGTACCCGTATCCCCTCCCCTCTGTAATGCCCCCAAGGAGGCGCATCACCCAGGGGATATCAGTACACTGGGGGGGCTGAGCCTGCCTCTAGTGCTAGTCCTATCTTTTATGCTATGTCCAGAACATGGCCGCCATATTGGATCAAGGGCAAGTTTTTCCATTGGTAATGTAGCATATCAAAGAATTGTCTCAGAAATCGATTGCAGCAATGAGATTTGGGCTATGTTCCCACTACATATAATCAACGGCCGTTATTTGGCATTCAAAAGAACGTCCGTTGTTTAAATAAAAAAGTGCATTAAAGTCTAAGGGCAATGGCCGGAAATAAATGACACGAATCTTATTAAGATGGGTGGAGCAAAACAACAGCCGTTGTTCAATATATTGTGTGAAACAGCAACGTTGTTTGCATTATGAAAAGGACGGACGTTGTTTTAATTGAAAACAACGGCCATTCTTTTCATAAAAAGTACGGTGTGTGAACATAGCCTCACAATATCTCTCGTAGTTCCAAAGTTATGAACACAGAAAGTTGTAACAACAACTGGAAACGTTCAATGTTCAATGCAACTTTTCTGTAACTTTCTGTATTGATAACTTTTGAAACACAAGAAAAAAATGCAAATCTGAACGTAGCAATCGATTTCTGAGAGGATTCTGGATTTCTTTGATATGCTGCATGACCATTGGAAAAACTTTCCCTTGATCCAATATGGCGGATTTTACCATGTTTCGGACATAGCATAAAAGATAGGCCACTTTATCTATTACTTGCTGAGTTATCCAGATATGTAATTTTCCCTTTACCACTTTTGACTAAATTTTATATATATCTTGTGTGGTGAACACCTAAAAAAATTATCAAGAAATCCTATGGGCAAAAAAATTTGCCATAGTTCATGAATTAAAGGGGTAGTTCACACAAAAAAAAATCTTTCAAATCAACTGGTGCTAGAAATGGCCAGAGACTTGTAATCAACTTCTATTTAAAAAAAACTCAGGTCTTCTTATACTTATCAGCTGCTGTATGTCCTGCAGGAAGTCGTGTATTCCTCCCAGTCTGACACAGTGCTCTCTGCTGCCACTTCTGTCTATGTCAGGAACTGTCCAGAGCAGCAGCAAATCCCCATAGAAAATCTCTTCTGCTCCCCAGACTGGAAAGAATACCCATTTCTGCAGGACATATAGCAGCTGATAAGTACTAGAAGATTTAAGATTATTTTTTAATAGAAGTCTCTGGCACCAGTTAATTTGAAAGATTTATTTTTGTGAGCTACTCCTTTAAAAAGAACTAGCTCTGACTCAGCTCTGTAGAAAAAAATAAAGATAAATAATAATAATAATAATAAAAAAAATCTGTACAATTTAGGTATGATTGTAGTGCAGAATAAAGTTAATACGAGGGTGCTATTAAGGGTGCGTTCACACCTACAGGATCCGCAGCAGATTTGATGCTGTGTTCCGTTATTTAAATGAAATCTGCTGCGGATCTGCAGCAGAAAATACGCTGCGGATCCGATAAGTGTGAACACACCCTAAAAAGTACAACTTGTCCTGTGACAAATATGTCCCCATAGACCTTGGTCAACCCATATATAAAATTGCTAAAAAAAATCTCATAATTCAAAGAGGAAAAAAACTGAGGTTAAAAAAAAATTGCTGCAGCAGGAAGGGGTTAAATATAGTCTGTTTTAGAGCTAGAGCGGGTATAATAAGTATAATAAGCTACAATGACTGCGACATATGGATAAGGATTCTATAAATATTGACTCTTATTTAAGCAATTTATTTCTGCAGCCTCAACACTCTGTATTGTGCGCTCCCATGTACACGCTCAGCAGAAGCGCACACACACACACACACTGCGCAAAAGTCACAGATGACCCGCGATTATGTTTCATCTGCAGTAAAAAGGACACCGAGTAAATATTCATCCTCCACTACTGAGAAAAAACGGACATTTATATTCCATCGAGTTGTCTCAGTTGTGGGCAATGGAGTGATGGCCCCGGGGTCCCGCTCCCGGCAGCCCCCCACATACACAGCACTTGCTTTGGGTTGTTATCTTCTATAGAATAGATTTTCCCCATTGAGATGTTTTGCAGAGAATATTACATTTTATTTTATTTGCACTTATTTGCATTCATGATGCCTTCATATGAAACAAAGCGTCAATTCCAGATGTTGTTATACTGTATATCTGATCTCCCATCATGCCTGACTGATGCTGTAGACATTTCATGGCTTCACTGGTGCATAGCCTTCTATTACTTTAATAAATCTGAGCTATAGACCCGAGAGTCCATAACACCATCTCAGATGCCAAGATTCCTGGAGCATACTTTCTTTATACTTTATTATATTCTTAGCAGCTTGTAAGGGAGTAAGTATCATGTGCCTCCCACTACTTAAAGGACAACTCCGGCGTTTTATGTTTTTACCTTAATTAACACACGTTACAAAGTTATAGAATTTATATAATGTATGATAATTACCTAACTTTTTTCATGTCTTCCTGGCATGTCAAGAGTTTAGTGTTATGACAGGTACACTTTAAGGCAATGTTCACACAAAGTATATTTTCATAAAAGTACGGCTGTTGTTGCCGATTGCAACAACGGCCGTAATTATTACGAAAGTATATGTTACCTTGCCGTCTATAGAATCCTGGCCGGTGCGTATACATATGGTATACACTCCGGCCGGGATCTCTAGCGGCGCCCCAAACAACTGAACAACTAAATTACAAATCTATATAATTTTCTGAAACCAGTTGATTTGAAAGAAAAAGATTTTCGCTGGAGTACCCCTGGGGGCTCCCTTGACAAACTCTTCTAAACTTCTATTCACTGCTCAACACCAATACCGATATATCTACCTCTATTGAATCAGCACTTCTAAGTATATCTCAGCACAGATCCAGTGAACACAAGTCTGTATCTAGATAAGTTATTTGCTGCCAAAGTGTTCAGTAAAGCCATTATATTTATTCTACAGGGAATCAGTCATCATTGCACCAGCACCTATACACATCTGCTACACACCTTGGCTCATTTTCCCCTTTCAGTCGGTGGCAGTACCGATAGTCTGGGTGGGTCTTTTTTCTACTCAGGACTACCGTGATAGGAGCGCAAGGGACCAATCACAGCCCAGCAGGTCACCGACCACTGGGGAGCAGTACAAGCCGGACATACATAAAGTAGGTACCAACATCACACCACAGATAGACAATAGATAAATAATAGATAGATAGATAGATAGATAGATAGATAGATAGATAGATAGAGAGACAATAGATAGATAGATAGATAGATAGATAGAAAATAGATAGATAGATAGATAGATAGATATTAGATAGATAGATGATAGATGATAGATGATTGATTGATTGATTGATTGATGGATAGAATACTCCAGAGCTGTGGGTCTGATTTCTCTAACCCCCAAAAAGTCAATGAGGATCCTGCATCTCTCCATACCTACCCCATGCAGTCATGTACAGTACAGACCAAAAGTCAGGACACACCTTCTCATTCAAAGAGTTTTCTGTATTTTCATGAATATGAAAATTGTAAATTCAAACTGAAGGCATCAAAACATTGAATTAACACATGTGGAATTACTGTACATACTTAACAAAAAGTGTGAAACAACTGAAAATATGTCTTATATTCTAGGTCAGGGGTCCTCAAGTGCAGACCGCGGTCCGAATGCGGAGTGCGGAGGCCAGCTGTCCGGACCCCGGCTGCAGCTCAGTATACCTGTATACTGAGCTGTGCCCCCCCCCCCTTTCACAGTAACTATGAGCGCTCGTAACGTGCAGCAGCAGCACAGACAGAGAGGGAGCTATTGGCTTCCTCCCTGTCAGTCACTCTTGTTGCCTCAGCGGTCACAAGAGGCCGCTCTCTGTCTCTGGTGTTGACGCTCGAGTGACGTCACTGCGTCGGCGCCAGGACAAAGGGAGAGCAGCCTCTTGTGACCCCTGCAGTGTTTTTTTTTTTTTTTTTTTTTTTAATGTTATACGGGAGGGGGAGCACAGGGGGGCAATATACTACTGGGAAGCACACAGCGGGGCTCTATATACTACCAGGGGGAGTGCACAGGGGGGCTACATACTACTGGGGAGCACACAGAGGAGGTCTTTATAAAAGGGGGGAGCACACAGGTGGTCTATATACTAATGAGCGAGCGCACAGGGGGGCTATATGGGAGAGGAAGCACACAGGGGGTCTATATACTACTGGGGAACACAAAGCGGATGGCTAAATACTACTGGAAGAGCGCACATGGGAGGTATATACTACTAAGGGAGCGCACAGGGGGGATATATACTACTTGGGGAGCACACAGGGGGGCTATATACTACTGGGGAGCACACAGTTGGGGTCTATTTAATGTGGCGGAGAGTGCACAGGGGGGCTATATACTACTGGGGAGCACACAGCGGGGATCTTTATAAATGGGGGAGCACACTGGGGGTCTATATACAAATGGGGGAGCACACAGGGGCGCTATATACTACTGGGGAGCACACAGCGGGGATCTTTATAAAACGGGGAGCACACAGTGGATCTCTATAAAAATGGGGGAGCACAAAGGGGGTCTATATACTACTGGGGGAGCGCAAAGAGGGGCTATATGGGGGGAAGCAAACAGGGGGTCTATATACTACCGGGGAACACAAAGCGGGCGGCTATATACTACTGTGGGAGTGCACATGGGAGCTATATACTACTGGGGGAGCACACAGGGGCTATATACTACTGCGGGAGCACACAGGGGGCTATATACTACTGGTGGAGCGCACAGGGGGGCTATATACTACTGTGGGAGCGCACAGAGGGGCTATATACTACTGAGTTAGTGCACAGGGGGGCTATATACAACTGGGGGAGCACACAGGGGGGCTATATACTACTGGGGGAGCGCACAGAGGGTCTATATACTACTGAGGGAGCACACAGGGGGGCTAAATACTAGTGGGAGAGCACACAGGTGGACTATATAAGGGCTGGTGATAGAGAAAAAATTCCAGTTTTCCCACTTATAGGCATCAATTCTGTAAATAGTTCAACAATGTCTGTGAAACGTTAACAAAACAACACATTTACTACTGATGTTCAGCTCGGACCTTAACCTGACAATAGTCCCCGGTAAGTGGACCTTCACTAAAAGTTGGTGAGTACCCCAGTTCTAGGTTTTTCGAAGTCACCACCTTTTGCTTTGATTACTGCTTTGCACACTCTTAGCATTCTCTTGATGAGCTTCAAGAGGTAGTCACCGGAAATGGTCTTCCAACAGTCTTGAAGGAGTTCCCAGAGATGCTCAGCACATGTTGGCCCTTTTGCCTTCACTCTGCAGTCCAGCTCACCCCAAACCATCTCGATTGGGTTCAGGACTGGTGACTGTGGAGGCCAGGTCATCTGGCGTAGCACCCCATCACTCTCCTTCTTGGTCAAAAAGCCCTTACACAGCCTGGAGGGGTTTGGGGTCATTGTCCTGTTGAAAAAAATGATCGTCCAACTAAACGCAAAGCGGCTGAAGTATCTACAATTTTCATAGAAAACACAGAACACTCTTTGAATGAGAAGGTGTGTCCAAACTTTTGGTCTGTACTGTATGTGCTGTAATACTTGGCTCAGCTGCATTCACCAGAGCTCACCCTTTCTAACCCATAAAGGGGAATCCAGATCATCATCTATAATACCCTTATGCCCTAATAAAGCTGTTGGACAGGTGTTCCATTTCTGAGACCACCCCTGACAATATATAAGTTACCCGGTGGAGGTAGACAACCTTCGGGAGGATTGTCCAACATAAAATGGGAAAACATCATCTGCTTAGATAGATTTTCTATCAGATTTTGTTTTTGGCCGCTGAGTTCTTCTATGCAGATCCCTGTTACACCATAGTCTTCTGCTGGAAACATATGAGCTGTAATGTTTCGCTTTCTGGATTATAGGACTATATGAGCGAGCTACTTGGGCGATCCTGATGAGAGAACCTTCTGGACTCCTGTGACTCCTCCTCGCACTCTCTCTCGCTCTCTGACTTTCTCCTCATCCTCTCTTTCCCTCTCCCTCCCGTTTTCCTCTCTCTCCCTCTACTTCTATTTGTTTCCTTTTTTAACCGTCTGCTTTTTTTCGCCATATAAAACCCGGATGGGCCTTGCCAGTTCAGCTATTTCCATAGCTGTAACCTAGTCGGGATTATAACACAGCGCACCGTTCTGATGCCATTCTCTTGCACACTCCATGAAATCTGCAACATGTTTGGGAAATGCTTTCAATGTGTGTTCGAGAGGAAATGGTAATAATTTTAGACTGTGGTCAAGGTTTATAGCGTAGGAGAGATGAAACAATCTCTGGACTCTCTGGCACAATCTCGGAATGCAGCTGCACCCTGAAGTGTTAGGACATGCCAACGTCAGCTGCCTCCAAACACATTCTTTATATAGCATGTGTGTTTCCTTACAATAACCAGACAAGGCGTCCGCTACTTCATGTGTGGATAGGAATACTTGAAAGGAAAGCCACCACTTCACTCAGCCCCAACAGTGTTATTAGAGGTCATTGGGAAGAGTGGAGCCCACCCACCATGTGAACTGTTAATGTGCAGAATCAGTATAGACTGGAGGTGAGTCACTGCACCGTCACTTTAAGACCATCGTGACAAAAAAAAAAAAAAAAAAAAGTCATGTTACGTCCCAAAACCTTAGAGGCATACACACCTCCTCGCTAAGATACCGAGACGAGTCGGAAATACTACACGTCAAGATAAACCTATTGACACATCCACATAGTTGCAGGATTACTCACTGTTATGGGCTTTATTTCCTGCTACTGAAACAGCTGTGTTGTCAGTACGGTATCTGAAGAACATTGCGGATCTTTCCGGAAGGTGCAGAAATAAAACGTAGAGAGAGAGTGAGAAGGAAATAGATAACTTGCTCTTTGCTATCAGCGTTGATATCTCCCCCCTCCTGACAGCTGTCAGGGTGTAGTCATAGAATAAGGACTAGAAGAGTCATACATTGAGATGTAAAGATTAGCTAGTGTGAATCCACGTTGGGAAAGTCCATGTTGGGAAAGCCAACAAATCAATCCTAGTGGCCCAATTAACACTCATTCATCCGAATAAAATTATGTCATTTGTTTTAACCTGATTTGTATTTTTGAGGTATATTTCAATTGGCCAATGAAGCACCCACAATAAGTTGGCACTTATAATTTTTTTTCAACTCACTTGTTAGCTTTGCTCTGTACACTGGGACGATGCCTACAGAGTCATCTCATTTTCTGAGGCTAATGGGTTATCCAGGGAGCTGAAGACGGCAGTAGCCTTCTACTCGTCAGCACTTACTTCCTGTGAATCCATGTCTTGGAAGTAAACCTTCTGAGATGTGGAGGTGTTGGGCCATGTTGGGCCTGATCCGCTCGCTCTATAGTGGGCACTGACATGGTTTTTAATTCAATGAATAGCGGCCGCAGAAAACTGACATGTCATTTGTTTGAGGCGCCGCGAGAGATCCCTGCTGGAACATATACTAAGGGGGGCATTTATTAAGTCCGGCGTTTTTTACGCCGGACTTATAAATGCCCCTGCAGCTCCGGCGCTACGGAGATTTATGTAGAGGCGGACTGCCTCTACATAAATCCCGTGCGCACCGGTGCGCACCGCCGAAAACCTACGCCAGCTGAGGACTGGAGTAGGTTTTCGGCGTACATTTGGACGGAACAGATGATAAATCGCGAGGACTCTGAGTCCGCGCCCTCCATTCCGCCCACTACACGCCCCCTTTCTGCCCCCCTGGCGTACTCGGCGGAAAGTGCCGATTTGCGAATATTTTATTCGCAGATCAGCCATTTGCGTATAAAAAAATACGCAAATCGGCACTTTCCGCCGAAAATCATCCGTTCGCCGGATGATACATGTGGCCCTATGTGTATACGCTCCGGACGGGATTCCTAGGGAGCAATGACACGTATATTTCAGTAAAAGTCACGGCCGTTGTACAACGCCTGTGGTTTTTCTGAAAGTATACTGTGTGTGAACATAGCCTAAGGATGTATGATCCAAGATGATCAGTCAAAGAGGTCTGATCTTGATGATCAGGGTTAGTTTACTTCAATTTTGCGACCCTTTGCTTTAGTGAGCCGTCAGCTACACATCTCCTTGTAAGCAGGGAAATGTGCAACTGACAGCCAAGGGAGAACAGCTTGATCTGCCTATAACCGAGTGTCTGCTCATTCGTTGGCTGATTTCTGGCCATATAAATGAAAAAAGACAGTTAAAAAAACAAAGAAGGCAGCACTCCAATTATTGGACTGCCGTCTTCTTGGTTTCTTTCTGTTGTGAAGTTGTAGCCGGGGGTCACACAGTGCTATTCAGCAAACACTACATACATTATCCATATATACTGAGAGAGTTGAGAGAGGGAGTGATTTTTTTTTATTTTTTTTTATAGGGATTTGCTACTTCCCTGGACAGTTCCTGACATGGACAGAGGTGGCACCAGAGAGCAAACCGGAAAGACTAAACCTCTTCCCACAGGTCATAAAGCAACTGATAAAAACTGGAGGGCTTGTTTTGTTTTTTGTTTTTTTTACAAATCTGTATAACTTTCTGGTACCAGTTCATTTAAAAATAATATTCTTTCCCTGGATTACCCCTTGAAGGGAGAACAGAACTGCTGGGTTTTCCATTGGTCTCACAGGTTATGACTAGTGATGTTCAGTTCGGATCCTGAACATGAACATTAAAAAAAAAATGATCGGTTCGCGTTCGTGTTCTCCGAACTTTCACATGTATCATCCTGCGAACGGATGATTTTCGTCAGAAAGTGCCGATTTGCGTATTTTTTTATACGCAAATGGCCGATCTGCGAATAAAATATTCGCAAATCGCCACTTTCCGCCGAGTACGCCAGGGGGGCGGAAAGGGGGCGTGTAGTGGGCGGAACGGAGGGCGCGGACTCAGAGTCTGCGCGATTTACCATCCGTTCCGCCCAAATATACGCCGAAAACCTACTCCAGTCCTCAGCTGGCGTAGGTTTTCGGCGGTGCCCACCGCCGCGCACGGGATTTATGTAGAGGCAGTCCGCCTCTACATAAATCTCCGTAGCGCCGGAGCTGCGGGGGCATTTTTAAGTCCGGCGTAAAAAACGCCGGACTTAATAAATGCCCCTCTAAAAGTATAGCTAATAAACTAGAAAACATGACTATAATACTCGTCATGCACCAACATGCATTGACTTTCTAAGTGTGTACTGATTGTGGAATGCAAACATGTGTGATGGCGCGGTGCGGTGATCTATTTAACCCGCCTCCCTTTGAAACCCTTATTAGCCATACTGGAATATAATGGGGAAATACATTAAAGGCTTTTCACCTGGTGTAGACAAAACTGAGAGCAGACTTATTCCATCCTGTATGAGTGAAAAAGTGTGCGACAGCTTGGACTAATGGCGGTGATTCAGCGCTTACTCATCTGGTCTTCAGGCAGACTTCAATGTATGCGAAGTCTTTTCAAACAAACAGGTATTTTTATTACTTTGGTTTTGTGCCAATTCGCGTCTTGAAGAATAAATTGAAAAATAAGTTAATAAATAAAGTGTTTTATAAGGAATCCTGATGTGATATACAAGCGGGGGAATGTGAGAGGTACTGAAGTGTGTTTGGTGTTTTATAAGGAATTCTATTTTCCACCAGGGCACTAAAGTGTTAATACTGTATAATGGTACACAAGACAACCGGCTGAGCTGACTGCAGCACTTTTTCATCACTGAAGACCATTCTAATAAAGTAAGGGCAGTATTACCCAGGACAACATTAGCAATAATCTGCTACATCGGCACTCGCTTACCGAGCCTATTACACAGCTCGATTATCATGCAATGGCTGCATGGACATTGTTAGAAATAACAGAAAATAATAAAGTAATACTTACCTGTCCAAGCTCCCAGGTGTCCTCTTGCCTTCTCCCCACTCACCACAGCCACTGCTGACACATCTATGCAGTGACAGGCTGCTCAGTCAATCACTGACCAAGACGGGAAAGTGTCACTTCAGAGACAGCCTCAGAAGCTTCAGTGGCGGCTGTGGTAAGCAGGGAAAAGCCAGGAGGACATTAGGAGAGTGGAAAGGTAAGTATTATGTTCTATATACTGTTTTATCAGCTGCCAACCACACACCTCCTATTACATGGAGTGATGCACAGTCGGGGGCCAGTGATTTTTAAACCTGCTAAAAAAAAGACAGGGATCAGCTGACGATTGGCTCCTCAGCTGATCATTACACTGAGAAATATCTGCCTGACTTTGCCTGATTGGGCAGATTATCACCCTGTGTAATAGGGCCCTTACTGAGCATGATCATGTACCTTAAAGGGGTTTCCCACCTTTCAACCTAGCAAGCCTGTCAGCTGATTTAATGACTGCACTGGCGTCCCACCTCAGCCACTGACCAGTTGACAGGCTTGTCTGACGTCAACTACTAACCAGGAAATATGGTGGTGGTGGTGGTGGGGGGGGGCTATTTTACATAGGCACAGGTGGCAGAACTTTTCTAATACTGAAGTCCAATGTGGGGGCAAGAAAGGTTAATGCGTCTTTCATGCCTCTCTTCCAATGGGCACCATGCCTAGAACTAGGTTATAGAGTAGAAAAACACTTTAAGGATTTACAAAGAATTTAGGGTTCCCTTCGCTGCTGATGCCCAGTCTGCTGCATTTCAATACCAAGCTAAGATTGGCATAGTGCTTCATGGTGGGCACCTTCAGGATCATGGTAAGTGTAGCGTTTTTTGTTGATGTTGTCATATGCAACACTACAATGGCTCTTACATGAAAGTGAAGACATAGGGAACTTCCAAGTCAACTAAGATATTAGTAAGCAAACCAACTATGCACAACAGACTACCCGTAGGATGCCATGCCTTAACCACATTCTTACCTCATTGATACTTTCATTCCTGGGGTCAGGAGTTGGATGCCACCCTAGGGCTGCAAGGAAATTTTGGCTATGTTTTTGTAGCACTGGATAACCCCTTTAATTTGTTATGCGTTCCATAACAAAAAAGCTTCTTTTATGTGTCATATACCAACTGTAAGTATAGTCTTATTCAGTAAACTACACAGCAGTTTGGGGTGCACTTTGCATAATAAGAACCCCTTTAAAAAATTGCAATAGCCTAATTGCTGATATAATACCCTGCATTATTTCTGCATTGCTGAATATTATACAAGAATAACACATCATATTGATTCTCGCCTTCTGCTGACCTCACCTGTACAGCCCATGAGGGCCATATTAACTCAACATAGTATTATGAGGGGACCCATGGGGAGAAACAGGGTGCCCGCCCGCCTCTTCTTCTACTGTATCTCAACAACTATGATGCCCAACAACTGTGGCTAGGTCAGTTAACTTTTAGGTGAATATATAGAAATATATTTAAAAGACCTCTCTAATGTGTGTGTATATATATATATATATATATATATATATATATATATAGTGGCTAGAGATGAGCGAACTGGGTTCAGGTTCGAGTCCATCCGAACCCGAACGTTCGCCATTTGATTAGTGGTGGCTGCTGAACTTGGATAAAGCTCTAAGGTTGTCTGGAAAACATGGATACAGCCAATGACTATATCCATGTTTTCCACATAGCCTTAGGGCTTTATCCAACTTCAGCAGTCACCCCTAATCAAATGCCGAAAGTTCGGATTCGGATGGATTCGAGCATGCTCCAGGTTCGCTCATCTCTAATAGTGGCCCTCAGGGGATCTGTAGGTGGATCTGTGAAACTGGCTCAGTCGCCCCTAGCAACCAATCAGATTCCACCTTTTACTTTCCAAAGAGTCTGTGAGGAATGAAAGGTGGAATCTGATTGGTTGGTAGGGGCGACTGAGCCAGTTTCACTTTACTATGGGGTAGATTTATCAAACATGGAGTAAAGTAAAACTGGCTCAGTTGTGCCTAGCAACCAATCAGATTCCACCTGTCATTCCTCACAGACTCTTTGGAAAGTGAAATGTGAAATGTGGAATCTGATTGGTTGCTAGGGGCAACTGAGCCAGTTTCACTTTACTATATATATATATATATATATATATATATATATATATATATATATATATCAGTGGCTTTTATCTAGGTCCGTCTTTATCTTTGAATGTACAGTGTAAAGTATATAACATGTAAAACAGCAGAGAGAAGCAGTCAGATAAGTAGCATTACCTGCCCACTATAAATCTAGGTCATGGTGCCCACTTGGGCTGGTGTTCAGCAAGTAGTCTATCTGCATGCTACGCTGCTCTTTAGAGTTTGCTAAAGCTAATGAAAATGCAAATTGCACAGCATGTATTATTCTCACAAACTGTGCAGAGTCCATGGGATTTGCAAAAGCCAGGCTGGACAGCTGCAAGCTATAGAGTTCTTGGAGGATGGAAAATCCTTGTTAAAACATACCGTACAGTCTCCACTGGTAGAAAATAAAAGATATACTATTCATACCAGAAAGAAGAACCCGACCATTGAGTGTGAGAATAAAAGTGTATTATAATAAGTAATCTAGTCTGTCCACACAGTAAGAGATGGATATTAGCACAATAATAGCTTATATACTGAGCTGTGGATAGTCAGAATGATAGATAGATAGATAGATAGATAGATAGATAGATAGATAGATAGATAGATAGATAGATAGATAGATACAAATGCAGCATCTCTATGGGGCTTGAATGCTCTCCTGTGCTTACATGTGTGTCCTCCAATTCCCTCCAACACTCCAAAAATATTCTACTAGGTTAATTGGCTTCCTGGGGAATCTGACCTTAGTAAGTGTGCCTGAAGTAGGGACATTACATTGTGAGCCCCATTGGGGACAGGGATGTGAATAGTAATACTTTGTACAGTGCTTCAGAAAATGTTGGCACTTTAAAAACTACAGAAGTAGATGGATAATGATGAAATAACTGTGGACATTTGGCTATACATGCACAGGGATAATAGATGCACAGGGATAATACATGCACAGGGATAGTACACGCACAGGGATAATACACGCACAGGGATAATACATGCACATGGATTGTAAATGCACAGGGATAATATATGCACAGTAATAGTACATGCACAGGGATCATACATGCACAGGGATAATACCATACCTCCCAACTTTTGCAAAGAGCAAAGAGGGACATGTGCGCCGCGGTCCCCATAGCCACGCCCCCATAGCGACCCTACATAGCCACGCCCCCATAGCGACCCTCCATAGCCATGCCCCCATAGCGACCCTCCATAGCCACGCCCCCATAGCGACCCTCCATAGCCACTCCCCTACAGTCACCACATGCTGCTGACTGAATAGTGCCCGATATAGTATCCAATCCCCCAAAAAAGGCCCGATATAGTATCCAATCCCCCATTATAGTGCCCCACATAGTATCCAATCCCCCCAATAGTGCCCCACATAATAGCCAATCCCCATATAGTTCCCCACATAGTAGCCAATCCCCATATAGTGCCCCACATAGTAGCCAATGCCCCATATATGCCCCACATAGTAGCCAATCCCCCATATAGCGCCCCATATAGTAGCCAATCCCCCATATAGTAGCCAATCCCCATATAGTAGCCAATCCCCCATATAGCGCCCCACATAGTAGCCAATCCCCCATATAGCACCCCACATAGTAGCCGATCCCCATGTAGTGCCCCACATAGTAGCCAATGCTCCCATATAGTGCCCCACATAGTAGCCAATCCCCCATATAGCGTATACCCATATAGGGTATACAGACACTGACTCTACCGGAAGTGATTCATGACAGAGGCTGCAGGTCACTTCCGGCACAGTCAGTGTCTCTGTATCCCCGCTGCCCGCCCCGGAGGTTGACGGGAGTGCGCGCTCTGCCGGGAGAGGAGCTGCTGGGACCGGCAGACAGGTGAGTTACTGGTTTATTGTTTTTTTGGTGGGGCCACATATAATGCGGGACACTGGGGGCCGTTACGGGACTGCGGGACAGAACCCCGAAAACGGGACTGTCCCGCGGAATCCGGGACGGTTGGGAGCTATGTAATACATGCACAGGGATAATAAATGCACAGGGATTATACATGCACATTGATAATACATGAACAAGGATAGTACATGCACAGGGGTTAGAGATGAGCGAGTAGTGAAATATTCGACTTTCGAGAATTCCAATCGAATAGGCACCGAGATTTGACTATTCGAACGAATATTTGATCCCATTATAGTCTATGGGAAAGAAATTTGGCACTTGGAAATCCAAATTCGACCACTTGGAGGTCATCAAGTCCCCCATGAAACCTCCCTAAACAATGCGAACACCTCCGGAATGACACTGGGACATTAGGGGGAGCATGCCTGGGTGCACCCAACACCCCAAAATCACAGTATAATGCCACTCACCGCAGTTGCAAAGGAAAAATATTTGCGAACGCTTTACAAACGTTTATAGCAATGTTCACACATTTCCTTCATATTTCTTGTGCAGCGTTACATAGAGGATTCCAATGTGCGTCCGCAGAGCGTCATGTTATTCACGCGTATCACGCGTAATGCTGTACGAACGTTACTGAAACAGTATGTATGACGTGCCTTTTTCTGGGCTACTGGAACAATATGTATCACTTGCCTTTCACTGGACTACTGGAACAGTATATATCAGATGCCCTTATTGGGCTACTGGAACAGTATATATCAGATGCCCTTATTGGGCTACTGGAACAGTATATATCAGATGCCCTTATTGGGCTACTGGAACAGTATATATCAGGTGCCCTTATTGGGCTACTGGAACAGTATATATCAGATGCCCTTATTGGGCTACTGGAACAGTATATATCAGGTGCCCTTATTGGGCTACTGGAACAGTATATATCAGGTGCCCTTACTGGGCTACTGGAACAGTATATATCAGGTGCCCTTAGTGGGCTACTGGAACAGTATATATCAGGTGCCCTTAGTGGGCTACTGGAACAGTATATATCAGGTGCCCTTAGTGGGCTAAACCAGGGACACTAAAAGTCACTTGTACACACAGGGTGCTGTATGAATACACCTGCTGCTGCTGCTGTTATCTATTTCTTAGCACTGAGAAGTGTTTTGGATTCAGAGATGACTTTTTCGCTTGATCTTAGCCCTGAAAAGGACTTTTGGGTTTAGTAGTAATCCTGCCTAACCAAAACGCTACCAAAACCTGTCTCTACCTGCTGCAAGACCTTTCCCTGGCTAGGTTAAAAAGCTCATCTGCGGTCGAGAGGCGGGAGCCAAGTATTTAATTTTCAAGGTCATGTGGTTCAGCCATCCAATGAGGGTAGACGCCGTTTTCGCGCTGCGTGCGTACTCCCAGGGTCGCTCACGGCCTCCCTGCACGGTCATTGGATTAAAAAAAGCGCCAACTGTGATGGGAGGGCTTTCAAATGTTTCCCGCGTATTTGCCACATTACTCGATTGAATTAGAATTTTTCGAATACCGCAATATTCCATCGAATACCATCTCGATTGAATCGTATTCACTCATCTCTAACAGGGATAATACACACACACCAGTGGCATAGCTACCGCGGTCGCAGCACTCGCTGCTGCGACCAGGCCGCTACCAAGGGCCCCCACCCCCCTTGCCACTGCACTGCCCCCTCCTATTTCCTCTTGTGACCGCAAGCAGGATTTTGCTTGCGGTCACAAGAGGGAGACTGGGACGGCCCCTGGCTGCCGCGGCTCCCGGCTCCCTGTCTGCCCCCTCCCCGGCCGCACATGAACCATAGAGCTCTGTGTACGCCAGGAATGGTACTTCCGGCGCAGTGACCTCTGTGCCAGAAATAACATCCCCGGTGCGCACAGAGCTCTATGGTTCGTGTACGGCTGGGGACGGGACAGACAGGGAGTCGGGAGCCGTGCGGCAGACGACAGCCAGACCAAGAAGGACAGAGACACAGCGGGGGAGCGAGTTGTCAGGTGAGTTGTGTGATTGTTTTGTTTTGCACAGACTTGCTGCCATTATAAGGGGATTTTAAAGGGGATTACAATGGGGGCCATCTATAAAGGGATTTTAAGGGGGATTACAATGGGGGGCATCTATAAGGGGATTATAAAGGGGGTTACAATGGGGTGCATCTATAAGGGGATTATAAAGGGAATTACAATGGGGGCCATCTATAAAGGGGATTATAAAGGGGGTTACAATGGGGGCCATCTATAAAGGGATTTTAAAGGGGATTACAATGGGGGG
Organism: Dendropsophus ebraccatus; assembly: GCF_027789765.1. Taxonomy (NCBI): domain Eukaryota; kingdom Metazoa; phylum Chordata; class Amphibia; order Anura; family Hylidae; genus Dendropsophus; species Dendropsophus ebraccatus. The sequence goes on along the minus strand of NC_091459.1, from coordinate 135,334,917 downwards.
TATCTATAAAGGGATTATAAAGGGGGTTACAATGGGGTGCATCTATAAGGGGATTATAAAGGGAATTACAATGGGGGCCATCTATAAAGGGGATTATAAAGGGGCTTACAAAGGGGGCCATCTATAAAGGGGGTTACAATGGTGGCCATCTTTAAAGGGGATTACAATAGGGGCCATCTATAAGGGGGATTACATGGGGGCCATTATAAGGGGGATAACATGGGGGTCATCTATAAGGGAGACTACATGGTTAGTGTATGCAATAGGGCATGTACTATAGTGGGGGGCATATACTATAAGGGGGTCACATAGAGTCAGCCTACCCACTAAATGTGGGTGTAAAGGGGCCAATACAGATGTGCATTGTGTAAAGAGATGAGGATGGTGCTGGAGTGAGGAGCCTAACATGTCTGTCTGGCAGATTCTGTGGATTTGTGGCTCGGACAAGTTCTCATAATGGCCCACGACAGAAGAAGAAGATGAAAAGGGAAGAACTCCGATCAGAGAAGACGTCCCATGTGAGTCACCTGATGTAACTGCACTGTAATGTATATGGTGTATAGAACCTGTGTAGAGCTGCGTCCACCTCTATATGACTGGATGAGGTGATAGTGATCTGTGTACAGTGGATGTTATTCAGTAGCAGCCACGGTGTTAGTCATTATGTGTTGGTGTTAGTCAGTAGCAGCGGTGGTATTAGTCAGTAGCAGCGGTGGTGATAGTCAGTAGTCGCGGTGGTATTAGTCAGTAGCAGCGGTGGTGTTACTATGTGGTGGTGTTATACAGTAGTGGTGGTATTAGTCAGTAGCAGTGGTGATGTTAGTCAGTAGCAGCGGTGGTGTTAGTCAGTATGTGGCAGTGTTAGTATATGGCGGTGTTATTTGTTACTTGTTATCTGGTACTGTGTTTTATTGGATTTAGTATACAGGATCTGGTCAGTAACAATATGCTGGTTGTGGTGTTGCGGTAATATTTCCTTCCCCTATACTGGTATTATTGGTAATATTGGTCTCAGTATACAGGATTTGGTTAGTAACAGTATGGCGGTAATATGTATTGTGATAATATTTCCCATATACTGGTATTATTGGTAATATCAGTCTTAAGATTTATAATACATATATATATATATATATATATATATATATATATATATACATATATACAGTGGTACCTTGGTTTAAGAATAACTTGGTTTAAGAGCGTTTTGGTTTAAGAGCTCACAGTTTTTCAAAATTGTGACTTGATTTAAGAGCATTGCTTTGGTTTAAGAGCTCCATGTTCTGGGTGGGAGCGTGAGTGGAGGAGGGGCATGGTCTGCATAGCGGGGTCTACAGCACTGTACTCTGACCCAGGAAGTCTCCCTCACCTTCCAAATCATAGCAGATCCACTTCAGGCTGGGGCTTACATCAGGGGACAGGACTGTGGGGGTAATCTCTCCATAGCTGTAACCTCTCTCCCCGGACAGAGAGTGCTGCATGTATGTGCCCACATCTGTCCTGCTCATTACTTCATGCTCCCTGCAGTCTCTCTCAGCTCTTGTGTTTCCCATCCTCTTCATTACTGTACAGTAGTTTATGATATCACATATTCAGCTGTTTCTTAATCTTTGTTTCATCTGTTTTACATATCATTCAGAAAAATAAATCATTATTTTTGGGGTGTGGAACCAATTGTCTGCACTTCTATAATTTCTTATGGGAAAATTTGCTTTGGTTTAAGAGCAGATTTGGATTACACGGTCCCGGAATGAATTATGCTCATAATCCAAGGCACCACTGTATATATATATATATATATATATATATATATATATATATATACACACACCAATAGCATTGCTTGGTTGAGAAAGGGGGGGGGGCTAAGTTGACCTCTTGCACCAGGGCCCAAGAGACATTAGCTACGCCCCTGACACACACAGTCATAGTACATGCACAGGAATAATATACACACAGTCATAGTACATGCACAAGGATAATACATTATTATTATTATAATACATGCACAATTACACATTACCTAATCACAGAGAAAAGAAAATAAATACAGTAAGAGACAAGATGCTTCCTATAGGAGATTATAAGGTGGGATATATAATTGATCAGTATTTGTCATATTTTCGCAGTTGTGACATTTCCCAACACTTGATGAACAATGTGGACAAATTTACAACCTACAATAATTCCATTGGGCTTTAGCAGCAGTAACAGGAAGAATACATTTTTCCATCAAAGAGTAACAGTAGGAGATCAGTAAAAGGGCTCTGCCAGGTGACCCTAGATGCAACACTGAATTTTGATTTTATCACAATTTTTTATAGCAATGATAAAACAAGTAAAAAAAAAAAAAAAATAAGCAACTGTCCAACTTATATTTAAAAACTTCCTACTTCAGCTACTACAGAGTCATACATCTCCATGGTTACAGACTACAAATAATAACTGTGTGTAGTCTGATCCTGTAGTCCAGGGATGGAAACCTGTAGCCCTCCAGCTGTTGCACAACTACAATTTCCATCATGCCTAGAAAGCCAAAGTTTGATTGGCATGATTGAAATTGTAATATTGCAACATCTGGGGGGGAGGGGGGCAAAAGTTCCATATCCTTGCTCTAGTCTCTCCACCCCCTCTTCTTCATAATCTAAAGACAGTAGAAGAGGGAGGAGATTAAAATAACATGAGTGCATGATATGGGCCTAACAAAAGCAGCCAGGGAGCGCCATCCAGGGCCGCTTTAACCAGAGGGCACATGGTGCACGTGCACCGGGCCCACTGGTTAAAGGGGCCCCCCCGAGCAGGCCGGCCGTTGTTATGTGCGACCAATGCGGTCGCACAGGGCTCCGGCCACCAGCCTGTCAGGGGGAGGCGCCCTGGATGGGTAATCTACTTACCCCTCCATGGCGCCCCCTGCAGGGCCCCCCCGTCCGCTGCTGCTGCGGCACTTCAGCGCTGCAGCAGCAGCGACACTGACAGAGAGAGCGCCATTGGCTTCCTCCCTGTCAGTCACTCTTGTGGCCGCACTTCCTGTGGTCACAAGAGGCCGCACTCTCCCTCTAGCGCCCGACGTCACTGGAGCATCGGCGCGAGGGTAAGGGGAGTGCAGCCTCTTGTGACCGCAGGAAGTGCGGCCACAAGAGGGAAGAGAAGAGGAACGCGAGGACCTAGGTGAGTAACAGTGTTTGTTTTTTTCAATGTTGTATGGGAGGGGGAGCTATATACTATTAGGGAGCACAGGGGGCTATATACTATGGGGGGGCACAGGGGGCTATATACTATGAGGGGGCACAGGGGGCTATATACTATGGGGGGGCACAGGGGGCTATATACTATGGGGGAGCACAGGGGGCTATATACTATGGGGGAGCACAGGGGGCTATATACTATGGGGGAGCACAGGGGGCTATATACACTATGGGGGAGCACAGGGGAGCTATATACTATGGGGGAGGACAGGGGTCTATATACTATGGGGGGGCACAGGGGGCTATATACTATGGGGGAGCACAGGGGGCTATATACTATGGGGGAGCACAGGGGGCTATATACTATGGGGGAGGACAGGGGGCTATATACTATGGGGGAGCACAGGGGGCTATACTATTGGGGAGCACAGGGGGCTATATACTATGGGGGAGCTATATACTATGGGGGAGCTATATACTATAGGGGAGCTATATACTATTAGGGAGCACAGGGGGCTATATACTATGGGCGGCACAGGGGGGCTATATACTATGGGGGAGGACAGGGGGCTATATACTATGGGGGAGCACAGGGAAGTTATATACTATGGGGGAGCACAGGGGAGCTATATACTATGGGGGAGCACAGGGAAGTTATATACTATAGGGGAGCACAGGGGGCTATATACTATGGGGGAGCACAGGGGAGCTATATACTATGGGGAAGCACAGGGGACTATATACTACTGGGGAGCACAGGGGTCTATATACTATGGGGAGCACAGGGGTCTATATACTATGGGGGAGCACAGGGGAGCTATATACTATGGGGGAGCACAGGGGAGCTATATACTACTGGGGAGCACAGGGGTCTATATACTATGGGGAGCACAGGGAAGCTATATACTATGGGGGAGCTATATACTACTGGGGAGCACAGGGGAGCTATATACTACTGGGGAGCACAGGGGGCTATATACTACTGGGCAGCACAGGGGGCTATATACTATGGGGGAGCACAGGGGGCTATATACTATGGGGGAGCACAGGAGGCTATATACTATGGGGGAGCACAGGGGAGCTATATACTATTGGGGAACACAGGGGGCTATATACTATTGGGGAGCACAGGGGAGCTATATACTATTGGGGAGCACAGGGAGCTATATACTATTGGGGAGCACAGGGGTCTATATACTATGGGGGAGAGCACAGGGGGGCTATATATTATGGAGAGCACAGGGGGGCTATATACTATTGGGGGAGAGCACAGGGGGCTATATACTATTGGGGGAGAGCACAGGGGGGCTATATACTATTGGGGGAGAGCACAGGGGGGCTATATACTATTGTGGGAGAGCATAGGGGTCTATATACTATTGGAGAGCACAGGGGGGCTATATACTATTGGGGGAGAGCACAGGGGGGCTATATACTATTGTGGGAGAGCACAGGGGGGCTATATACTATTGTGGGGGAGCACAGGGGGGGCTATATACTACTGGGGAGAGTGCACAGGGGGGCTATGTACTAATGGGGGAGCGCACAGCAGGACTGTATATAACTAGAGGAGCACATGAGGGTCTATATACTACAGGGACACCTTAAAACTATGGAGGCACAGAGGGGTGTTACTACTGTATAGGGGTATAAGGGACCTAACTACTGGATGTGTTGGAGCCTAAAATATTTGTCTGGCAGATTCTGGAGAGAAGATTCACAGCCAGGAGAAGACTTCATGGTGGCCCAGGCTGGATGGAGAGAAAAAGAAAAGGTGACAGACTCTGATCGGAGAAGACGCCCCCGGTGAGTCACTGGATGTAACTGCACTCTGTTATAGGGTTGTAGTGTTAGGGGTCATGATGTGGCGGTATTATGTAATGGTATCATTGGTGATATCTTTCTGTTTTGTTTAGTGCAGTTTTTATGTAATATGTAATCACTGTATGGTGGAAATAGTGTTATAAGGTAACTACTGTATGTATTGGGGCTCTTGATACAGTGTGGGGGCAAATTCAGTACATTATACAATGTGCAGAAAGGGAAGGGGGGGCCCACTCTTGAGGGCTGTGCACTGGGCCCACCAATGTATTAAAACGGCCCTGGCGCCATCAGTTGGCCCTTGTTTCCTGACCCATCTTAGGGCTCAATCAAGCAAATAACCATTGGATTGTTAATGTCCAGCTGATAATCGGTCCAAGGAAAATGGCCTTGAAGGGGAACTATTGGAGGTTAGACCAACCTAACCTACTGATAGCTCCCTAGTGGGCATGGGGTGTTGAGGATGAAGGTATGTCTCTAATCTGTTGCCGTGCTGTAAGTTGTGCTTTGTAGGCCACTAGAAGTACCGCCCATCCGAGCACCAATCTAGTTCTCCTCTGGGCTGGCCCCCTCCATTGATAATCATAATATGATCGCCATGCGGAGGGCCAGATTATGGTCCCCAACTGGTCCGCCCCCTCTAATGATTATGGATCAGTGCTCAGAGGGGCAGTAGCCTTGCCCCCAGTGCTCCTAGGCTTACCGGGCACAACTAACAGCATGGAAACTGCGCTGAGGATAACGGTAAGAGACATACCATGTACGCACTAGGGGTCGAGATTCGTCTAACCTGCTGATAGTTCCCCTTTAAAGGGGTTGTGTCACGAAGATAACTAGGTCTATACTGATACATTATGTTAATTGAAACTTATTTACCATTTACAAGCATTTCTTATAATGTCTCATTTGAGAGATATAGACTCATCTGCTTCTCCTGGAGAGTGAGAGTCTCTGAAGACACGAGAAACTGTAGAGCGCTGCTGCTGTGTCGTGAAGACCGGATCCCAACATCCGATTGTACTGTGGTGATATGATTTATATAGGTTTGGATCTATTATGTATGTGAATGCTAGCACGAACCAGCACGAACCAGCGTAGTCCACGCCACTTCCGGTGAGCGTGTGTAACCTGGACAGCCCCGGGGGAGTAGGTGTGTAATCTCTGCTGCCAGGCGATGGGGGGCTGCCCTTCTAGGGGATCCATGCCATGATCCTCCTCTGGTAATCGTGGCGCAGATCACGGCACGGGTCGCATGAATGAGGCCTTACAGTCAACCAGGCCAGATCCTCTGGTGCTCCTCCATATCTCCTGTTCTTCTCCTTCTGGTTTCTCAAGGTTTTCGTCTCCTTCCTGTTTCGGAGCAGGACCTTCCCGCTCAGATGATCACCAACCAGTAAGTAGCAATTGGCTGAACAGAAAGGTCCTGCTCCAAACACCTGTCTCAGAAATGGGAAGGAGACAGAAGAATAGGAGGATTAGGGCTAGGAGAAGAATGGGAGTTGTTGGGGAGCAGCAGGAGACTGGAACATCCTTATTCTATTTTCCACCTACCCCAGCAGCATCTTTTTTTTTTTACCATAGGCTAGAATCCTCCTGTAAGTAGGTAGACTCTGCTAGAAGCATTGCCTCTAGGGCTTACTGTAATAGAGCATCATATGGAGGTACTATATGGAGAAACTATATGGTGGCACACAGTAGCTGGGTGCTCCAGGGACTCCTTTCCATATGCACCTCTATATGATGCCTTATACTTACGGAAGCAGCACCAGTCCATATGAATATTTAAGGTGTAATTGAAATATTCCTGCCATTCTTCCATGTTGTCCGTGGAGCATTGACATAAGGAAAACAATTATAAAGCGCTGTAGGCAGCCATACAATCTATCGGTTATTGTATCACTTATACATACAAGATGACTGAATCTAATAAAAATTCATGTATTCCATACTGCTGGAGTAATCATAAATACATTACCTACAGGGCTTTCTGCCATCTGGGCAGGAATACAGAAAAGTGCTTCACAAACAGACTTGTCACAAGCTTCAACCGAAAAATGACAATTTACCCAACAAATTAGAAGTAGGTGAACAGCTGTTCCTGGGAAAACTACCAACACAGATGAAAACTTCTGCCATGCCCTTCATATTCCACCCGCCGCCATTCCATCTAGGAACTAGCATTCCATTTAGACTACTTATCCTGGAGCAAATTATGATCTATGATAGAATCATGTTTCCTAAGAGGAGGTATTGATTTAAAGGACCCTTTCCAGACTGCGCCATCACGGAACAGTGCACATTAGGGATTAGCTCCGAGTTAATTTTACTTATCTCCCTATTGTAGCTCACATCCTTCTTTGAAGCCATATTCCGCAGGAAGCCATGGCCGATGGACTCTTAATTCCGAAGCTTTCCATCCAATTCTTCTTAACATTCCGCAATTATTGTAATTCTCCTTGGTTCGATTCTTCATTAGTTCATAGCAGTATGACATTTACTTTATGTGCATTTCAAATGACCCAGTCAATAGTTGGCTGTTTACTATGAGGAATGATGAAGGAAGGTTGAGTAGGAGTCAAACAAGGTTATCTAGTATCTACTTTGCCTTTCTGTTTTTTTGTTTTTTTTTTCCCTTCATTATTACTTGGGCTCGGCCGTGTGTGTGTTTAATCAATTCAAATAAAAAAGACATTGCCGGGTTTGAGATGAATAAAAAGTTAAAATCTGTCGGTGTGGACTCTTAGGTAGAACGCTGGAATATAAATGTTTGCCTAGAGCTTTCTTATGGGAGCTTTACTGAACAAACAATAGGCCTCCATGGGGGTTTTGACGAAATAAAAATTTCATTCATCCACAATATAAAATCTTCCTATTCATTGTACATTTCAATGGCGAGGGGGGTGAAATTCAACACAAATGACATATAGAAGGTTGCAGACATTATCCATAATCCCAAGGTTCATTTATTTTTGATGGAGCTTTTTTCCTTCTATTATCTTTTCCGACATATAAGGCCAATTTACACTACAACCCCAATGTAAAATAATAGGTTTCCCAGAACAAGAAAGTATTATGGGGTTCACGTTAGATAGGAATTAGAGATGGTCGGTTAAGCATGGTGCTTGATTGAGCTTGATGCTCGACTGAGTACCTGGTGATGCTCGAATGCTTGGGGGACACCTGGTTAAATGCTCGTGTCTCCCATTGTTTTCAATGGGGCTTGTTATTTGAGTCAACCAGTTGAGCATTTAAGTGCTCGATCAACTCTAGTAGGGATCAGTACAGCTCAGTTCTTGCCAAGACCACTATCCCTACATACTTGGATGAACCACCCAAAACAGTGTCCCCCAGCTAGTTCATGTTCCCTACACTAGGATATGATTATAAATCTCACCACATATTAAAGGAGTTGTAAAGTCTTAGAAAAACATGGCCACCTTCTTTTACAAACAGCACCTCTCCTGTCCTCACTTTGGGTGTGGGGGTTTTGCAGCTCAGTTCCATTGAAGTGAATAGAGCTTAAGGACTTGAGGACAGGGGTTGTGCTGTTCTTGTAAGAAAGTAGCTGTGGCTTTTCTAATCCAGGATTACTCTTTTATTATTGTATAGTCATCTTTACTAGCTGGGAAACCATTAAAGGTGTACTCTGTCTGGGAACCCTTTTTGACAATGCCCAGGGAGGGGATGGGTGAAATAAAAACATTTAGGCTAGTTTCACGCGTAACGGATCTGCAGCGGATTTCACGCTGTAAATTCACAGCAAGATCAGCTGCAGATCCCTTGCCGGTGATTTTGAAAGAGAATACATACTCGCAGTGGGAGGGAGATACAGTTGTGAGAATGTAAGTGACAGCCCTCTTAACCCCCCACTGGTCGGAACATGCATTTACCATGCTCCTGTTTGCTTCAGGGGTTCCCATCTGGGCGTGCCACTCAGCCAATCTGTGTGCTGTCCCGTCGTAGCCACAGATTGGCTGAGCGATTGTCCAGACGCCAGGAGCACCGAAGCAAGCCGGAGCGTGGACCAGGTACAGTATGTTCCAGCCAGCGGGGGTTAAGGGGGCTGTCACATGCTCTCATTTTAATTCAAAATGACCAGTAAGGAATCCACAGTGGATTTAGCAGCGAATTTGCAGAGTGAAATCTGTTGCGGATACACTACTTGTGAAACTGGCCTTACCTCCCTGGCTCCAGCGCTGCCACCTGCACTCCACTGCTCAGATCTCTTAGTGTGCGGCCACTTCCTGGTCTTGAGAAGGGACTTTAGACATGATGTGCCAGGTAGTTTAGCCATTCAATGTCAGAGACAGGACACTGCTACAGTCGTTGAATGGCTGAGTGGACCTACAACATCACGTCTCAAGTCCCATCGCAAGACCAGGAAGCGGCCAGACATTGGGGGACTCGAGCGGCGGAATGTGGACACCAGCACTGGAGCCAGGGAGGTAAGTGGATGTTATTGTTTTCACCCACCCCTTACCTGGGCATTGCCAAAAAGGGCATATATAACTTCAAGATATATATATATATATATATATATATATATATATATATATATATATATATATATATATATTTAAACATGGGGGAAAAAACATTAATCACAGCAAAGCTGAATACAATCAGTATGATAAATAATAAGATATTGATGACCCCAAGACCATGATTGTTTACAATTCATATACTGATTAATGCAATATGTTGGACATGACACCCCGGTCAAAAAAAGTGCAAGTGCAGTATTATTCATGCACAACCTCACAATCAATATGTACAAAGATAGAAACATTAGAAGCAGGAACCTATTTACTGACATCCTTAACAGATGGGAGACGGCTCACAAGAATCACCTCTACACGCGCTTAGGTTAACCCTTCGTCATGAGGTCAAGTGTGCAGGAGAAGGCCACATAGGCCAGGTCAACACCAAACAAGTACATGTAGTAAAAACGCAGAAGAAAACATGCCATAGGGTCCGAAGGAGAAAAACACACAGAATACCAGGTCAAGCAGGCTGGGTCAACACCAAAAGGTCAGCACCAGATCTAAATGGTCAGGAAAAAGGTCAGAAGTCAAAGAAAAAAATTTAGGATAAATCTGGATACAAAAAACAAGAACCCTAGTGAAGGCTCAAAGACACCAATCACAGGAACCTAAGGACACTGGATCAGACAATCCTGAGTCCTGATTGGACACCAGATGACAGATCAGTCAATGCTGTATGGTTACCCTCTCTTGCATATTTTGGATCGGACTTAGGGTTGTGGTATAGAGCACCCCATAGTTGCATTTGGTGGACTAGTTCCTTATACCCATCTTGCCGCCATCTGTATTTGTTTGTGGACAGCTCATGAGTCGGCTCCTTGCACCCTTCCATTGTTGTTATTAAGGGGTTATAGGGGTATACCCATCTGGAACATTTATGACATATTTTCTCCACCTTTGGGACCTGCCCCTAATTTCTGCCCTTTCAGGCCTTTTTGCGGCCGCTGGAGGTGGTCATGAGCAAGAACATAGCCAAATCTGACAAGCTGCGCCATTTGCATAATTCCAATTGACTGAAATGGAGTTGTGCAAATCATGTGGCCACAAGCTACTCTTTTACTCTTATACTTATGGTATATCCTGTGGATATTCTAGAAGTGTCCTTGATGGGTATACCTCTTTAACGTCTCGCCTTAAGACATCTAGTACCCATAACTTTATTAAATTACCCATCACAGCACCATGTGGCAGTCTTACTACTCGTACAATAATCTTTGCCTGTGATGATGGTAAAACCTTCTTTCCTCTTGACAGTGAGGATGCCCCCTAATTGTAAAAAGATCACTAGAAAGATCTCTGTACTGTCCATTGATATATTTGTACATTGTAATCAGATAGCCCGTAAGACGTATTCTTTCCAAACAAAATAACTTCAAGCTTGAAGACCTGTCTTGGTCCTCTAACCCACCCATTCCCTCAATGACTTTTGTCACCCTCCTCTGCACACGCTCCAGTTCAGCCGTGTCCTTCTTATATACAGGTGCCCAAAACTGTACACAGTATTCCATATGTGCAGTGTTGGACTGGGGTATCTGGGGCCCACCAGAGGAAATTATCCTGAAGGCCCACCAATGAGGAATTAGTAAGAAATGACATGTCAGTCAGTGTTAGTGCAGGTTCTAAAACTGGGGGCCCACCAGAAGATCTCCTCTGGTGGACCAGTCCAACACTGCATATGCGGTCTGAATAGGGAAAAACTATGTTCTCATCTTTAGCATCTCTTGATTTTATTGGCCTTGGCAGCCGCTGCCTGGCACTGATCACCAAAGTTGGGTTTACCATCTACCAATACCTCCAAGTCCATTTCGGAAGCAGTTTTTCCCAATGTATTACTATTGCACACATAATCATACATTCCTTTTTCTTAGCTCGAGTGCATAACCTTCCATTTATCCTCATTAAACTTCAAACGTGTTTCCTATAATGAGAGGGAGCGGCTGTCACTAAGCTCTCCTGTGGATTCCGGCATATATTGGGACTTTAATGTTATCATGCATATTGTATAGAATTGCTGAAGCCATCCCCTAGCTTCCAGGAGCAGAGTCAGTAGTTTTGTACTCTAGGCTTGGTAGATTTAGTGTTGCCTTACAAGCACTCTTGTCATTACTCTGTCAACGGGAAGCTTCATGTTACCAGCCGACTGGATAATTGTAAGAAACTTCATGCATCCATCTCTGCATTAAAGATCATTGCAGGAGACAAATTGGCTTTTAGCTGATACATACTTTTGTTCTGTGCGATGCAAGAAGACTGTGTCATATTACAGTCACAGTTCGCTATGATCCTGCCAGGAGAAGGAGTGGCTGTCGTCAAGCTCCAAGGCAGGCAGATGGGGGGTGCAGGTAAGATGGGGGGTGCAGGTAAATAATAAACTAGTAAACTCACCTATCCTTAGATCCCATAGCGCCACTTCCGGGTCCAGCTGACAGCTGCCGGTGTCCTGTAGCTCTTTTAGCTGCAATGTCACTTACCCAGCTAAGTGATTGCCCGCTCAATCAGGGACTGGGGCAGGGCACCACCCCTGTCACTGATTGGCTCAGCGGGCAATCGCTCAGTCGGGCTATGACTTTGCAGCTGGAAGAGCTGGGTTCATGACGCACCTGGATTTCAACAGGACCCAGGAGCAGTGCAATGGAGGTCTCCTGCAGCTCCCGGTCTTGTCATGTCACGACCCAGTGACTAAAACTGGGCACCTCTGCAGTCAATGACTGGCTCAGTGGGTAGTTTCTGCAAAGGACCATGAGTGATGGTGATGTGGAGGCTCAGGGATGTGTCGTGGACCTGGTGCTGGATACTGATGTTGGACCAGACAGTGGGCTCTAATATTTTGGAGCGACTTGTCATGGTGGCAAGGAGTGGTAACACCCACCCCCAGACATACGGGCACCTGACCTCTGGTAGGTGAGGTGCAAAGTGCTGCAACAGATAGGGGCCAGATAGGAGCCCTTGCCTAGTTAGTCTTGTACCCTGTGTGAAGTGTGTGACTTGAAAAACTTCTAGTACTCACGTTAGGATAACTCTTCCCTATCTGACTACCTTCTGCCTCTCAGAATCGGTGACCGCGCTGCCAGATAGTACGAGTCTCAGGCCTCTGTCTCTGGGTGAAGCTAACTAAGCATAGTCAGTAGAGAGTGGCTTACTTGCATCTGTGCTCTACTGCGGATCAGCCCCACTGCTTTTCTCTCTTGAGGTTCTGAGAGTCCTGAAGTGGAAATTCACAGCATAGACAAAAGGGTTACTCCTGTAACTCCAGTTACTCAATCAAAACTCCACTCACCTAGAGCTAGGCTACAACTAACTAACTTCCCAGCAAGTGATGTGAGAGAGTGTGAAACAGGTCAAACCTTCCTTCCTAAACTGCAGCTGTGCGCACGGGTAGTAAGACAGCTAGTGGCTGCAGTAAGGCACAGCAGCTAACTACACTAACTGTGGAACCTGAAAGAACTAGTTTTACCTGGGTGCCCTCCATGATCTTTTACATTTGCTCTGAGTTTTCCTTTAACCCTTTCCCGCACGAGGACGTAACTGTACGTCCTCGCGCAGGGGGGGGCGTTCAGAGCGGGGGCGCGGGGCTATTAGCCGGGTGCGCATGTAGCCCGGGGCCGCGGCTATTAGCGGGCACGGTCCGATCGCCGTGCCCGCTAATTAAGTCTTTAGATGCAGCTGTCAAAGTTGACAGCTGCATCTAAAGACTTCAGAACAGCTCTTCACTGTAGTGGGGTAGTTGTTGCGGAGGAGCAATCTCCGTGACTGGTGCCGGCCGAGGTCTGCGCAGTAATGGCGCTGATCCCGGCCCAGCACTCGGTTGCTTCCGGCTGCAGCAGCCGGAAGCAAACGAGTGCCGATCTCATTGATCTATGCTGCATATCTATGCAGCATAGATCTGAATGAGAGATCAGTGCACTTATACTAGAAGTCCCTCATGGGGGAATAACCCTAACCCTAGGGGGAATAATCCTAACCCCAATGGGGCTTCTAGTATAAGTGTAAAAGTTAAAAATAAAGTGTCATTATTGATAAAAAGCCCCCTCCCCTAATAAAAGTCAGAATCACCCCCCTTTTCCCATTTTATAAATAAAAATAAATAAATAAACATGTTTGCTATCGCCGCGTGCGTAATCGCCCAAACTATTAATTAATCACATTACTGATCTCGTACGGTAAATGGCGTAAGCACAAAAAAAAAATTGCGCATTTTTGGTCGCATCAAATCCAGAAAAATTGTAATAAAAAGCGATCAAAAAGTGGCATAAGCGCAATCAAGGTACCGATAGAAAGAACACGTCATGGCGCAAAAATGACACCTCACACAGCCCCATAGACCAAAGGATAAAAGCGTTATAAGCCTGGGAATGGAGCGATTTTAAGGAACATATATTTGTTAACAACGGTTTGAATTTTTTACAGGCCATCACATACAATAAAAGTTATAGATGTTACATATCATTGTAATTGTAACGACTTGGGGAACATGCATAACATGTCATTTTTTCCATAGGACACACGGCGTAAAAACAAAGCCCCCCCCCCCCCCCCCCAAAGAAAAAGAATTGTTTTTTTATTTTTAAATTTCACCGCGCATATAATTTTTTTCTGATTTCGCAACATATTTTATGCAAAAATTCAGCCTGTCATTGCAAAGTACAATTAATGACGCAAAAAATAAGGGCTCATGTGGGTCTCTAGGTGTAAAAATGCAACTGCTATGGCCTTTTAAGCACAAGGAGGAAAAAACTAAAACGCAAAAAAGAAAATTAGCCTGGTCCCGAAGGGGTTAAGGTGCACTGAATCCCCTAAAAAAAACATAAGAAATCTGCCACTCAGCTTCTATCTGAGTCTATGTACAGTACCCTCATTTTATTGTATGTCCCATATATAACGGGGTAAACCGGAGGTACAGTATGTGTTGGGGAAAACACACATGAATGTTCTTTATGGTTTGTGATTGTTTAAAAAAAAAAAAAACCTCATTGACTTAAAATGAATTGTAATTTTTTGCCATTTTTTGAAATCCATTGAGAATCTCTGCAGCAAATCCTTCCCAATTTCCCTTCTATGCCCATTGGACACATCTCTCCATCACTTCAATACTCTTTAAATCTAAGTTGCACTGTACTGCCAGCTTCCTATCCTCTGATATCTTAGTCATATCTGTTTCCAGGAGAGCCAGGTAGCCATCATTATGCCATTCCAGCTCCCACAGAGGTTGTTACCTTGTCTCTCCGAGCTCTGAACATAAAACCTGCCTCGCTATGCAATGCCATCCTCTCTGTATAATTAAATACTTGTCATCCGTGAGTCTAGAAAACCCTGCGGGAGATGTACTGCTATAATTGCAGTCATTGTAGTTGTCACCCAACTTTTCCAAGAACAGATTTAATGACTGTGTAGAATTTTTTAAAATTGGTAAAACGGACTGACTCCGAGAGCCAGGATTATCATACAGTGATGTCAAGTATCTTTGTCCCGATACTGGATCATGTACTGACCTATCATCTACCTTATTTCTCAGAATAGGCACCTAAATTATATCTATTCAAAACTTAGCAACCTCATACAATACAATGCACAAGTGGTATATGTAGAATATATAATAATTTATTTTAAAAAATTTAATTAGTATAACTAGAGTAGATACAAAGATTGTATCACACCCTTGTCCTAGAACTTAAAGGGGTACTTTGGAGACAACAAAATAGTTCTTCAGGTCAGGGGTGTGTGGGTGTGATGTTCTGTAGGTCAGGAGTTTGTGAGTGTGATGTTCTGCAGGGTCAGGGATGTGTGAGTGCACTGTTATGTGATGTTCTGTAGGGTCAGGGATGTTTGGGTGCTCTGTTATGTGATGTTCTGCAGGGTCAGAGGTGTGTGTGTGCACTGTTTTGCGATGTTCTGCAGGGTCAGGGGTGTGTGAGTGCACTGTTATGAGATGTTCTGCAGGGTCAGGGGTGTGTGGGCGTGATGTTCTGCAGGGTCAGGGGTGTGTGAGTGCACTGTTATGTAATGTTCTGCAGGGTCAGGGGTGTGTGAGTGCACTGTTAAAAGATGTTCTGCAGGGTCAGGGGTGTGTGGGTGTGATGTTCTGCAGGGTCAGGGGTGTGTGAGTGCACTGTTATGTAATGTTCTGTAGGGTCAGGGATGTTTGGGTGCTCTGTTATGTGATGTTCTGCAGGGTCAGAGGTGTGTGTGTGCACTGTTTTGCGATGTTCTGCAGGGTCAGAGGTGTGTGTGTGCACTGTTTTGCGATGTTCTGCAGGGTCAGGGGTGTGTGAGTGCACTGTTATGAGATGTTCTGCAGGGTCAGGGGTGTGTGGGCGTGATGTTCTGCAGGGTCAGGGGTGTGTGAGTGCACTGTTATGTAATGTTCTGCAGGGTCAGGGGTGTGTGAGTGCACTGTTATGCATTCACAAAAACTAGAAAATCATGTGCCTAATCGCATGTGCCTATCATTAGAGTAAATGATATGCAAATGATCTACTAGTATAAATTGGTGAAGGGTGCACTACTGGATTATGCTTGAAAAAGGGGGCGGACCCCGAAACTGCACGCTCAGTCATCATCATATCATCTGAAGAGAGTGAGAGTCTCAGAGGAGGAATGGAGCCGGCCAGGGATTTGGCATGAACATCTGAAACTCCTGAATCCTGCGCACTGTGGTGATTTATTTTGTTATATTTTTGTATAAGAAGATTTGTTATGTCGCATAAGAAAAAAGAGAAAAAAAGTAAAGTAAGGAAATTTCTGAAGATATAAGTGTCCTGATTACTTTATTTTTACTGTTGCACTGTTATGCATACCTCCCAACTTTTGCAAAGAGCAAAGAGGGACATGTGAGCCGCGGTCCCCATAGCCATGCCCCCATAGCGACCCTCCATAGCGACCCTCTATAGCCACGCCCCTACAGTCACCACATGCTGCTGACTGAATAGTGCCCTATATAGTATCCAATCCCCAAAAAAATGCCCGATATAGTATCCAATCCCCCATTATAGTGCCCCACATAGTATCCAATCCCCCCAATAGTGCCCACATAGTATCCAATCCCCATTTAGTGCCCCACATAGTAGCCAATCCCCATATAGTGCCCCACATAGTAGCCAATTCCCCATAAAGTGCCCCGCATAGTAGCCAATGCCCCCATATATGCCCCACATAGTAGCCAATGCCCCATATAGTGCCCACATAGTAGCCAATGCCCCCATATATGCCCCACATAGTAGCCAATGCCCCCATATAGTGCCCCACACAGTAGCCAATCCCCATATAGTGCTCCACATAGTAGCCAATCCCCCATAGAGTGCCCCGCATAGTAGCCAATGCCCTCATATATGCCCCACATAGTAGTCAATGCCCCATATAGTGTCCACATAGTAGCCAATGCCCCCATATATGCCCCACATAGTAGCCAATGCCCCCATATAGTGCCCCACATAGTAGCCAGTCCCCCCATATAGTGCCCCACATAGTAGCCAATGCCCCATATATGCCCCACATAGTAGCCAATCCCCCCATATAGTGCCCCACATAGAATCCAATCCCCCCATATAGTAGCCAATCCCCCATATAGTGCCCCACATAGTAGCCAAACCCCCCATATAGTGCCCACATAGTAGCCAATCCCCCATATAGTGCCCCACATAGTAGCCAATCCCCCCATATAGTGCCCACATAGTAGCCAATCCCCCATATAGCGCCCCACATAGTAGCCAATCCCCCCTTTGTGTGGCCCGACCAGAAAAACAATAAACCAGTAACTCACCTGTCCGCCGGTCCCAGCAGCTCCTCTCCCAGCAGAGCGCGCACTCCCGTCATCCTCCGGGGTGGGCAGCGGGGTACAGAGACACTGACTGTACCGGAAGTAATTCATATAGAGGCTGCAGGTCACTTCCGGCACAGTCAGTGTCTGTATACCCCGCTGCCCGCTCCGGAGGATGACGGGAGTGCGTGCTCTGCTGGGACCGACGGACAGGTGAGTTAGTGGTTTATTGTTTTTTTGGTGGGGCCACATATAATGCGGGACACTGGGTGCCATTCCGGGACCGCGGGACAGAACCCCGAAAACGGGACTGTCGCACGGAATCCGGGACGCTTGGGAGCTATGCTGTTATGTGATGTTCTGCAGGGTCAGTGGTGTGTGGGTGTGATGTTTTGCAGGGTCAGGGGTGTGTGAGTGCACTGTTATGCAATGTTCTGCAGGGTCAGGGGTGTGTGAGTGCACTGTTATGCAATGTTCTGCAGGGTCAGGGGTGTGTTGGGGCACTGTTATGCAATGTTCTGCAGGGTCAGGGGTGTGTGAGTGCACTGCTATGTGATGTTCTGCAGGATCAGGGTGTGTGAGGGCACTGTTATGTGATGTTCTGCAGGGTCAGGGGTGTGTGAGGGCACTGCTATGCAATGTTCTGCAGGGTGAGGGGTGTGTGGGGGCACTGTTATGTGATGTTCTGCAGGGTCAGGGTGTGTGAGTGCACTGTTATGCGATGTTCTGCAGGGTCAGGGTTGTGTGAGTGCGCTGTTATGTGATGGGGAGAGCGGCCTCTTGTGACCGCAGGCAAAATGCTGCCACAAGAGCGCAGTGAAGAGACTGGATGTAACTGCGCTCTGCTATAGGGTCTGTAGTGATAGGGGTCATGGTGTGTGAGTGCCCTGTTGTGTGATGTAACTGCGCTCTGCTATAGGGTCTGTAGTGATAGGGGTCATGGTGTGGCTGTATTATGTAACGGCATCATTGGTGATATCTTCCTGCTTTGTTCAGAGCAGTATTCATGTAATATGTAATCACTGTATGGTGGTAGAAGGGTTATAAGAGAACTACTGTATGTATTGGGGATCCTAATACAGTGTGGGGGCACATTCAGTACATTATACTGTGTGGGGAGCTCCGATTCTGATGGGGGGGGGGGGCATTTGCCTTCTCTGCCTGGCACCAAACCTCCTTGTCCCGGCCCTGCACGTCATGATAGACTGGCCGTTTAGCCAGTCAGTGACTGGGGCAGGACATCACTTCGGTCACTGATTGGCCATTAGTAGGGACAGGCCTTTTCCCCCAAGTTGTGACATCATCACAAATCAGGGGAACATGTCTTCCGGAGGGGTCCCGAGGCCAGTCCTGCTGTTGACCTTGGACACGGAGAGAGGTAACTTCGTACTCATGAACAAATTCCCCCTGCCAGCTGCCAGATTTTAAAACTGTCCAGACTTCTCCTTTAACGTCCATTTCTAATTGTGCCCTCTATACCATCGGCAATAAATGCAGTCCATAAATATACTCATACATCTAAATGAGCTGCTTATTTGGAAAATATATGTAATTTGAGTATTTTACTATAAATTTTTTAGTGCATTTTCTTTATGTGAATGTTTAGTCTCGTATTTCATCCTTAGCTGAAGGATTCTATGACTTTGCTGCTGCCTCAATGGACAAAAGACATTTCTGAGCTTCAGAAAACATATTTTAGCAAGAAAAATGGAAAAAAAGTGCACCTGTAAGCAGTGGGGCATCACACCCTACGGTCATCTATTTAACTTCCAGCTTCGAATCTGAAGCTTTTCATCATAATTACGACTTTGGAGCATGGATAGTCACCAGGGAGGATACATTGATGATTCTTGGCAAAACAAAGATCTCCTGTATTCTGTAAAGACATATGGTGGCTTCTGGAATTTAATGTGTATGGGAATAATTAACACGAGTAATGAGTATCCAGCATACTACATGCTATTGCCAAGTGCACCCGCTCTCATTTAATAAAATTATATGGGGGGAAAAAAAATTATATAAGATTTGAAATACTACGTCTTACTAAGAAACAATTTTGATTTGACTGATTGTTGTTCCAACAACCTGGAATAGGCAAAGCAGCGGCAGGTCTCTTGTTTTTGGCTAAAACGCATAGAGCCGGTAAGGAAACATATAAGACCCCTGCAGCTCAGTATTACAGCTTTACAGGCACAACAACAAGCACTGTATAGAGTCATTGTGCAGCACAGTACTCACCCCTAAAAATGGAATCCATTAAGACTTCAGATGTTTTCACTTTTTTATTCACATTTTGTTATGCTGTGACCTTGTGTTAAAAAAAAAGAATATATATATATATATATATATATATATATATATATATATATATATATAACGTTCTTAGCCCTACTCGTCCAGCTCTCCCTCCCTACACTAACTACCACTGTAAATATTGCTGCCTAACTAAATTCAGATGCTGTCCCTGCTCGTGTCACTCTCCCTACTGAACGGCACAAGAATCAGGAAAGACTGTGAGAAAATTCATCTCAGAGTTGCGTTTTTATTGCATGTACGTAACGTACGTAATGTCGCTAATAGTACAGCCAATCCCAGTAATGCCAGTTGTGACCATGGCTACTACATTACCTGATGTGCCCTTCCTTCCCCACACGTTCATTGGCTCTTTCAAATTGGTGGAAGGAAACTTATGTAGTTGCATACATTGCAAGATAAAACCTTCGCATGTTTGAAAATCGTTATAACCATTCCGATCATCAAACAAATTGTTTGTGATCGACGAACACAAACAATTAGTGGCATGTTTGTACGAAGACAATAAACATCTATGAACATGCTCATCACTACTAAAATGGGATCAGTAATGGTTCTTGGTGTAAGTTTGTATATGGTAGTATTATACTACTAGCATGTAGACCGGTCTTGACGTCATGTGTTATTGTATATACTAGGAAAGTAGAAAAATTACCTTTTGTGTGTTCACTGGGTTGCTCCAAGGCGGTCCTGAAGGCCAATCCAAGCTCTGGTTGTTTTGTTTAAAGGGAAATTACTACTTGCCCTATATACCCCAGCAGTTTATTTATTTCTTGTTTATTTTAACCTCATAAAAACAGGTGTTGAACTGACTGGAGACAGAATCTGTGGGAGGATCATGTAACTGGCGGGGTCATGTTTGGAGGACCTTCTTCATGAATGTATGTATGTATGTATTTATTAATTGTAGTATGTATTTTGTAATTGTTATAATGTTTAATAAAAGAGGCTGCTGTGATCAATTGTAATCCACACTGGAGTTTGTTTCTTTAGTAGAGATGAGCGAACCTGGAGCATGCTCGAGTCATCCGAACCTGAACTTTCGGCATTTGATTAGCGGTGGCTGCTGACCTTGGATAAAGCCCTAAGGCTATGTGGAAAACATGGATATAGTCATTGGCTGTATCCATGTTTTCCAGACAACCTTAGAGCTTTATCCAAGTTCAGCAGCCACCGCTAATCAAATGCCGAACGTTCGGGTTCGGATGGACTCAAACCCAAACCCGGTTCGCTCATCTCTAGTCATTAGTTATTATGCGAGTATGTATTTTGTTATAATGTTATAATGTTTAATAAAAGAGGCTGCTGTGGTCAATTGTAATCCACACTGGAGTTTGTGTCTTTAGTTATGGTAAGAGGGGAGACTGGAAGGACTCGAGAACACCCAATCATGTTTATTGCGATCTCCTAAAGCAAGGAGGCAGAGCACAAGAACAACCGTGAGTAATGATCATCGTCCTGGGGGAGGGCTGGGGGAGCTGCGGGAGGGATGCCCGGGTGATCGCTAGATTGTTCGGGCAGCCTATAGGATATAACGGTGGTCATTCCACAGAGTCATTCCATACAAGTCATTTGTCTTTCATCATGTTGAAAGACAAACGACTTCAACAATCATGCAACATGGACGATGTCGGCTGATCGTTGCTTCCTATTCCACAGGACGATTATCGTCTGTGACGGCCGATAATCGTTCCGTGAAATAGGGCCTTTACTCTATGGATAGGAAATATAAAACTCTGCTGTGAATACAACGATATCTTTCTTGGCTTCAATTACCTTTGTCTGTAGAATCTTATTAGGATCTTGTAAACAGACTGAAATTTGAAAAAAAAAAAAGAAAGAAAAATTGCTGACTTGCCAATTCTCAAGAATCCATTTAATACCAATCAGTAAATTGACGGATTAGATAGTGATAATGACAAGGGTTCATTTCCATTATTGCAGTCAAGCTCCCACATTATCCTCCCGTTATACTCTCCGCAGTGCGGGGACATAGGGATCTGAGACTGCAGTCAATAATACATTTAGATTCGCCTCTGGCCACTGTACAATGCCACTATGATTTATGGATTTACATTAGCAGACAATCTAACAGGAAAGTTTCAGGATCTAAATCTTTTCTGTAAACTATACTTTTCCACATATTAGAATGACTTACACGTCCAAGTGCCCATTTGAGCCCAAAACACAAGACAGATGGACTCATTTCCTCCAGAAGTTTCCAAACAAAGTTTCTTGAAGGATGACTCCAGTATTACATGATGTTTACGTCCTCTTAAAGTACATTCTTAAAGGGAAAAACCCATAGACTGGTGACATAATACAGAGTCTTGTCGTTTGAAGTCTCTGTCGGAAAAGAAAATGTTAAATACCGTGTCTAGATCCCGTTCATGAAAGCCTGCTTGTGCCTACAAAAAACGATTAATCACCGCGGTACACAGATCCTGAGAGTGGGTCTAACAGACTAAGTGAAGGCAATAAATCTTCATTTTGAGCAGTCTCTGCCTCATTACTTATCCCTGTAGAAAAAAATTGAGACATTTAAGGCATTCTTAGCTACAGAATGTCTCGTGTCATTTTAGGCATTGACCTGTTGACTTCAGACTCTTTAAGACAGTAACAGAAATAGACCAAGAAAATATTCATTCAAAATACTCGATTGATGTCTGGTTCTATACATGGAGCCTCTATAGGTCTGTGGTGAAAGATAACCATGGGTAATGATATCATATAATGTACATATGTAGGCCACAGGCCTGAACGTTCACCATCAACATTAACATGTCCCGAGATCTGCGCTGTTCTTTAAATATGCAAATTAGGTCATTTGGTGCACTGGAGGTTGGCTCAGCACTCCCAGTGCACCGATATCTCCCTCCCCTGGGTGACGCACGGCTTCTGTATTCATATGGTCCTGCCTTCTGTGTCAAATCCATCAGCAGGACTCATATCCCTCTTTGATGACAGAGCTCATAGGCAGCGCTAGATCATGCAAAGAGCCAGGTGGGACACAGAAAGCGGGAATAGGTGAATACAGAAGCCATGCATCATCTGCTGGAGGAGCTATCAGTGCACTGGGAGCACTGGGCCCACTTCCAGTGCACCAACAGGCCTCATTTGGAGTTTTAGAAAATGGCCCCAATCTCAAGAATTGGGCAGCGCATTGAAAAAAAAAAAAAAAGGACAGTGCCATCGGAATCTGTGCGGAAGCATGCGTCAGGTCGTATGACAAGCTTAAAGCGAATGTACCACTAGGTACAACAATCACTAGGTACAACACTTGGGTTCTTTACATTAACAGACTGGTGCCGGTGCAGGGATGCTGGTGGTGTGGTCCTTTTTTTAACTCCCGCCTGGTTCTCATGCACAGCGTCGGTAAAATCAATGGAGCCGCGTCACAAAGGGGAGGGACATTCGTCACACTGGGGGAGGGTGCTCAGTAATATACCGCCACCATGCACATTAAGTTGATAGTGATTGAAAAAAAGGACCGCACCACTGCCATCCCCGCACCGGTCTGTTAATGTAAGAAAAAAAACAAAGCAATGTGGTACCTAGTGGTACATTCACAATGGGTTAAATAGTACATTTGCTTTAATGAGCTCAAAAATCATACAGATGGGGCCACACAAACGGTCACTGGATTCACCATTCTACAACTACACTTCCCATTTAATATGGGAAGATGTGTGGCTGACAAATGAACATTTTTTAACCTGCTAAAACAATGAAACCAGCTAGTTGTTCATTCTTTAGAGCAATATCGACCTCTTTAGCTAATAACCAAGACTGTATTAACAGCTGCTGCTGCCCTAGGCACTAAACCTGAAGACGCCCCATCTTCACGCACCTATTGGCGATACCAGACCTGACCAATACCACCATACCCCCCACCCCCTGGAAAAGACACCAGATTTACTGGCAAGTCTGAACTGGAGGAGGGGGGAAACTAAAAAAATAAAAACAAAAAAACATTTTTTTTCCGTCCCCCTGCTCCCTGGTGCTGCCCCCTGCAAGGTGCTGCCCTAGGCACCGGACCACGGGTGCCTAGTGGTAAATACGGCCCTGCTAATAACTGCAAGATTTTATAGACCCATATCCAAGCAAAGCTACCATTTGCAGTTCTGTCCATTTTATAGCCCTACGAAATTACAATGATTGGACTTTAGACACTTTTATGCTTACAGGGAAGAACAGTGGCGTAGATATCATAATACAATCATGGTACGCCAATCTCAGAACCCCCTCCCAATCGCAGCATCACCCCCACCTATCACCCCCACCACCAATCGCAGAAGCACCTAACCCAGCTGTCTGGAGGAAGAAGAGGTGCTGTCCGTGGCATGCCATCCCCGATCCCCATACTCACCTGACCGCCGCATCAGTCTTACATTCTTTTAGTCTTCTCAGCACACCAGGGACCTGTCAAAACGATGGAACACTGCGCAGGGATAGCACGCCACCAACAGCACACCCCCATCCCGGACACCTGGGGGGTGTACCAAATTCATGGGGCCCCATACAGTTTTTTGGTATGGCGTCTAATTAATCCTAGCTACGTCCCTGTGGAAGAAAATTGTTTCTCAGGAGTGCCACACTTTGTTAAAAAGCCTGACAGCTGTCAGGTAGCAGAAGTTATTTACTGCGATTCACTTACTGACATTTTAGGGACCTATATAGTGGATGCAACAACTGTAATAATGGCTGCCACAGGTTGTGGGCATTCATCCAACCCATGGCCCCAAGTTTGAGCAAGGTCAGAAATAGGAAGCCCCTCCCCTTTTTTTACATACTGCCCCCTCCCTTGAGGTATTTTTTCAACATCAGGATCCAGGAATAGGGTGTTGAGCTCTGCCTTAGACCCCCTCCCAAGACAGTTTGCCCCTAAGGTTGAAATTTCTCATCAATAAGGCTCTAAACCTTTTTTACGTCAAGAGCTAACAATTTACAGTCCTCATTTTCCTGAAAAAAACTGTTAGGTAGACTGCTACACCAGTAAGTGGTGCCTGTGCCCAATAATAGTGTCATCCTTGGTTCTCTTCAGGGAAGGAGTATCCTCTCATATTGTGTTGTCTCTCTTGAGAAAGGGATTGGACTCTCTCGCCTTATGTAGTACCACCCTTACTGTATGGATAGGAAATTGGGCTCTCTCACCAAAGATGCCATGGTTTACTGACCTAAAGGTTCCTAGGCATCTGATAATGTGGCACAGGGCTGCATGGGGCATCTTCTTCCCTCTGCCAACAATCACCCTTGGCACTAGCATGGTCCAACGTTCCAATGGTCCCTGCTAGAGATGAGCAAACCGGGTTCGGGTTTGAGTCAATCTGAACCCGAACATTCGATATTTGATTAGCTGGGGCTGCTGAACTTGGATAAAGCTCTAAGGTTGTCTGGAAAACATGGATACAGCCAATGACTATATCTATGATTTCCACATAGCCTTAGGGCTTTATTCAACTTCAGCAGCCACCGCTAATCAAATGCCGAAAGTTCGGGTTCAGATGGACTCGAGCATGCTCCAGGTTCGCTCATCTCTAGTCCCTGCATCCTCCACTGCCAGGTGGCAAATGTCCCTGCTCTGCCTCCCAACAGTGCCAAACTACGAGTGACTCACAACTTGCTAAATGGCTCCCAAAATGAAGTGTTTCCTGAGCCTCACCATTCTCTCTAATGGCCATTCCAGCATACAGTCACAATGCCACCGGTGATACCTCTTGTGATGTTGACATGGTCCCCAGGCCCAAAAAATAAAGAGCAAAGCAGTACCATGATTTATCTTCACAACTTGATCAATAAAATATTGCACCTTGCCAGATTATGACTTCAAAAACAGTGTGCTGTGATGAACCCTGGAGTCGGTGGTTTGGAGGTGACCTACCTGAGTCCGGCATCATTGCATTACTAGATGACATCATGGGATCCGTGCTGCCTGACTGCTTACTACAGATTGCATCAATAAAAAGCAGACGCCGAGTCTATATCTCTGGTAATGGTCGTGTTTACTACTAATGAGTAACCCACAATGAATCACATATACAGTGACCTATAGAATTTCACACATCTTTATGTCTTACAATCAGGCAGTAAATGAGTGTGTTCAGGTAATGACTGGAGGAAATATCCAGACAACTCTGTAGAAGAAACCATGTCCAGGAATGATTCAAGGCGTATACTTTCCCGTTACATCTTATTCATGTTCTCCGATCTCTATTATACATTTGTCTACATACAAAAAAAATTGCTTCCTCTATATTAGTTAATAAGGCTAAGATACGTTTGCTAATATGTTCTTGGGTAGTGTTGAGTAGACCTGTCAAACTGTTCAGGTTCGGCATAGTTCTCCGAACCAGAACCTTTGGCATTTGACTTCATCTGGAGAAGTTGGATGCCACTCTAGGGCTGCCAAGAAAACATGGATACAACCCATGACCTTTGTCTGTATCCATATTTTCCAAGACTCCCTAGGGCTGCATCCAATATTACCAACCATCGGGAGTCAAATGTTAGGCTTTTGGATTCGGAGAACATTACCAAACCAAACAGTTTGGCAAGTCCGCTTTACACTATTCTTGGGTCTTCTTCTATTAAGATCAATGGGGAAGATTTATCAAACATGGTGTAAAGTGAAAGTGGCTCAGTTGCCCCTAGCAACCAATCAGATTCCACCTTTCATTCCTCACAGACTCTTTGGAAAATGAAATGTGGAATCTGATTGGTTGCTATGGAGGTGTGAGCTCACCATGGGTATAATGGAAAACCAGACCAGAAGAGCTGAATCCTCGTCTTCAACAATGACATAAATCCTGTAAAATGACCTCTTTTAAGGACACTG
Organism: Dendropsophus ebraccatus; assembly: GCF_027789765.1. Classification (NCBI taxonomy): domain Eukaryota; kingdom Metazoa; phylum Chordata; class Amphibia; order Anura; family Hylidae; genus Dendropsophus; species Dendropsophus ebraccatus. The sequence goes on along the minus strand of NC_091459.1, from coordinate 135,308,466 downwards.
AGCACGCCCAGGAGCCTTCCTTATGGGAATGGGACAGGTCCTAGTGTCCTTTGGTCCATGGTGCTTTTATGGCAGCCTCCATAATGATGTACAAAAATGTAAAAAAAAAAATAAATACTATCAGAAAGAAGAGACATTAGAAAAAAACGTATTTCAATACTTGGATCTGATCAGGAAAAAAAAAATCTAGGTGAAATACTTACCCTTAACAGAATCAACAACTGCCTCTCTTGCTAAACTTAGTGTCACCAAGATTAGAAAGAATTGTCCGGGCAAAAGCGAGTCCTGGTTTCGGCGTCTTTTAGGGGTACAGGCTACTCCGGCAATTTTCCGGCAATAGCTAAGTAGACCAGTCTCGTGGGGATGGGGCAGCACGAAACACCGAAAAGGTGGAAAAGATTGAAAACAGTGGAGACTGAAAGTGGCAGCTGAGGGAGAGGAGGAGGTAAGTATAACATGTTCATTATTTTTATACAACTTCAAGCCTGGAGAATTTTTTTTCTTTTGTCAATTACAAATTTTATTCAATCCATATTTCAGACTTTAGCACAATTATATATATATATATATTTATTTATTTTTTTATTTTATTTTATTTTTTTTTGGGGGGGGGGGTAAATTCCTCCAAAAAAGATGGCAACCATTTGGCAAACCAAAACTTAGGTCTAATCTTCGTGCAACAGTTTATCTTAAAGTCATTAAAAGTAATATTTTAAGGAATTTCCATAAACCCCATTCCGCTAAATCCGCAAGGAAAACAGAATTTTTTTCCATCGTGAAAAATGAATGAATAATGAGAAAGTATAAAGTGGAGTGTAGTTAGTAGAATGTTAAACACATGGGTCTAGCAAATTGCATCATGCGGCCACGGGCCAAGCAGTTTGGCTGAAAGAGCATGGAGTCTGGAAGAAATGGGAAATGCTCTTAATTCCTTGGGCAGCCTCCATTCTTTTTCAATATACAGTAGACAACTTGATGTTTTCAATATCAGTCCCATCAGCTCCATGTCTGCTATGTCTATTGTAAGAATAGCTGTAGTAGGAGGTAACTATCAGCAGCTTGGTGGACAGGTATCAATTCCATTACTAAAGGTTCGTCTGAGCCCGAGCATGAGGCATTTGGTTACTGATGGCTAAAACATTTGGATGCAGCTCCATAGCCTGCATCAATGTTCTCCAGTTTCTTCAGGCACCGGTAATAAAATGCTGCACGTTGGGGTACAGATAAACCAGAGCGTGGTCAAGGTTCATACATCTCTATCCATTACCATGTAATTCTTAACTAGTACTAAAAAGTAAAAAGTACCAGTATGGGAGTTTCCTATTGCCTCAATTTGCCCATTCCTGTAATGATTTGCCTATTTCGAGGGTCCTTCTACTAGCATACTTAGAGGGAATCTGCCTGTGTGTTCATAAATGAATGGATGACCATGCCACAAGAGAAAGTGTCTAGTAGAGGAAATACCAGATGTGTGAACTAGGACATAAAGGCCACTGGTAGATTACCAATAAGTTAAGTTGGTTTCTATTGTCTATTAGACCCCATGTAAGGTGGTTACGCTATATCTGTATCCAGCTAGAATGAAAAGTTCTCCAGTTCCATATTAGAACGTTCCTTATTGGGCAACTTCCTAAAAAATTAAAGAAGAGGTCCGGCCATTTTTAAAATCTGGCAGTAGTCAGGTGGGAATTTGATAACAAGTAGGAACTCACCTCTCCCCGTGCCCGTGGTGAGCGGTGGGACCGGCCCCGGGACCCCTACCGGGTTCCAGGAACTGATGGACCGGACGCTCAGCCGGTTTCCCGGACTCCCTAGGACTGTATCCAAATTCTTCAGCCACAGGTATCCAAATGCTGAACGATTGGGCTCACATGCTCCACTCACACTCATCTCTAGTCCTCATTCATATCGGTATTGTCCATATCCTTCAGCGTAATGTAATGGACTATAAATTTTTAATTTTTATAAATTTTGGTCTAGGTTGTATTTTTGAACCAGTATTCGAATATTTATTAGATTAATTTTTTTTTATCTGTCTGTTTTGAGCATTTACTATTTAGCCAAAATTTTGTATAATACAGGATTTGCGCCCAATTTATCAGTTGCAACTTTTTAAAAAGTTGCACAAATTGGTGCAGGCCTATGTGTGGTCAGTATCAGGTGAATTTGTTTGCGTCTTTTTTTCGATTATTTTGTCGCCACAAATTTAGGAATATTTTATTAAATTAGTCCTATTCAGCTGGGGAAAAAACAGATGAATACTCTGTAGAAAAGTTGCATGTTTTAGGGCCGTATTAGACAGCGCTCCCTTGTTCCTCGTTCCCCGCTCGCTGTCGGTACTGTTACACACATGACATCAAGCAAGGAGGAGAGGGGAGGACGCTAATGTGGCAACACAGCCAGTTTTAATTAGATATACTCATGGGTGGATGATATATGTACCATCAAATTAGGAGAAAGGCATCAATGGCATAAAACAGTCTTGACCAATAATCAATAATTGGCCATATGAAGTAGGGCTTTCAAAATGAAATTACTTGGGGTGAGGAACCAAACTTTACTATATCAGTTGCCTATCTGGGGCTTTAATAAGGCTCCCATGCTCAGATGCCCCCAGGCTTTATTGGTAGAACGCTGCCACCTCTGTCCATGTCAGGAACTGTCCAGAGCAGTAGTAAATCCTCCTCAGCTCTGGACAGTTCCTGACATAGACAGAGGTGGCAGCAGAGAGCACTGTGTCAGATTGGAAAGAACACACCACTTCCAGCAGGACATACAGCAACTAGTGACTACTGAAAGACAGGAAATTTTTAAATAGAAGCAAATGACAAATCTATATAATGCTGTGTTTACATGGAACGATTATCGTGCGAATTTGCACGATAACGATCGAATTCGAACGATAATTGTACGTGTAAACGCAGCGAACGATCGAACGACGAGTGAGAAATCGTTCATTTTGATGTTCTTAAATCGTTGTTCGTTGTTCGGCAAAAAATCGCAGATCGTTCGGTGTAAATAGTCGTTCACCGATTTTATCTATGTGCGAGATAGGCTTAAGTGATCGCAAAATGATCGCAAAACGAATTTTCCGATTTTCTGATCGTTATAGAAAATAAAATTGTTACTTCGAAATCGTTAATCGTACGATCGGGCGAATTATCGTTCCGTGTAAATGTAGCATAACTTTCTGATAACAGTTGATTTGAGAGAAGAACAAAAAAATTGCTAGAGTCCCCCTTTAAGCCACACCACCAGCCAGGTACAACTAAAATCTGGCATGGATGGACACCTCCAGCAAAAAACGAACCTCCATGGATGAAATATGATAAATACCATGACGTAATGGAATTTTTTTTCCTGACACGGCATTAAAAAAGTTAACATTCCTTGTGTGCAACAAGGACTGAACTCCATCTCATGTTACTCAGCGGTCTGCGTGTAGAACCTTCTATGTCTCTTATACTGTGCGAGGTCACGTGATGAGCAATAAGGTCCAGGGAAAAAGGTCAATGAATGGAATCAGCAGATCTGGAGCAGCAGCAGCAGCACAATCATTAAGATAACAAAGGATCAGCTGCAGGCTTTCATACAGATCTTCATTTTATTAACAACCGTGCAATGATATGAGAGATGGGATGATACACTGGCACTTAATACAGGCCGAGATGCCTTGGGGCTCGGACACAGGGAGTTCATATGTATTTTAGAATTAGTCAGCAGTGTCACAACATTAGGATTTGCCCACAGTGAATGGAAAAAGATCAAGAGATCGTATTATTGCAGGTGAAACTCATTTCCTCCCTAATTAAGTGCAGACATAAATTGACATTCCCATATTGATGTTATAATAAATGTGACCTGACTATACGCAAGCTGAACTTCTAGCTGCTAGTACTGGATTGGTGTATATCTAGGTATTTTATGTCGAGTTAGCAGTGGAAAAAAGTATGCAAAGTGCCAGTGACTTCTTTAAAAAATAATAATCCAGTACTTATCAGCTGCTGTATGTCCTACAGGAAGTGGTTGCATTCTTTCCAGTCTGACACAGTGCTCTCTGCTGCCACCTCTGTCCATGTCAGGAACTGTCTAGAGCAGTAGAAAATCCCTATAGAAAACCTCTCCTGCTCTGCAGACTTCCAAGAATATACCACTTCCTGCAGGACATATAGCAGCTGATAAGTACTAGAAGTAAATTATAGAAGTATAGAAGTAAATTACAAATTTCTGGCACTTTCTGACACCAATTGATTTGAAAGATTTTTTTTTTTTTTTTTGTGAACAACCCCTTTAAATATCAATGGTCCCTTTGCTCTTGGGGCTAACAACAGAGGTGTTTAGTAGGAGCTCACCCTCATATCTGTATTAAAAACACAGACGGAATTGAGCATACATGTGTATTAGGAAAAAGATAGCAGTCTGAATAGGCTTTTTTCCAACAGCCATACAGCCATCTTATATATAGTACCATCTTAAAGGGGCTATCTAGTAAGCTAAAAAAAATATGCTGAATGATCCCTTCTCCTGGAGAGTAACAATTCCTTTAATACTTGTATTATCTATTCAGTCTTCTTCCCCCAATTCTGAGCTGCTTCTTTCTGCTGAAGACACAAAAATCTGTGTGTGAGCTTTACTCTTCATCTCCCCCTCCCTGATGTAAACACGTCCCTGGCAGGCTTTATCTGCAACTTTGTAGCTTCTTTGTAATATTAGGAGGGGTATTCTGAGGTGAAGTAGCTAATGAAATGAACTCACTGTCATTAATGTCCCAGCACTACAAAGTTGCTACTTGGTTGTAGATAGGGACTTGTTTACATCAGCCGTCTCAGAAGGGAGGAGGGGGAGATGGATAGAAAGGCTCACACACAGATTTTTGTGTCTCCAGCAGAAAGGGGCAGCTGAGAACTGGGAAAAGGAGACTGAATAGATAATAACAAGTATGGAAGGAATTGTTAGTCTCACCATGGGCAGCAACATATCAAAAGTTATGTTTGAGTGGAATACTTCAAGTTCAGTTTCAGTAGATCCATAAAAAATGTGAATGTTGTGGCCATTGATTGGATTTTCCATGAATTTTTTTTTTATTCCATTGATTCCAAATTTAGCTACAAAGGGGGCCTGCTCTATAGAGTGTCGCTTCTTTTTAACGCTTCTTTTTTGAACACTCTGTGCTCAAACTGACTGCCCCCTCACTTACACTTAAATGCTGCGTTTAAATGTAAATGAAACGCCGGCGTTTAAGGGGTTAATGACACGCTGCATCCTGTCGTTAACGGTGAGGGCCAGGCTGCTCACTGCAGCCGGCCCCCATCTCCTATGAAGCGCGCTCCGCTCTGGAGAGCGCTTCATAGCCCAGGGCGTACCGGTATGCCCAGGGTTGTCTAGGGGTTAATAGATTGTGTGGACAACGGCCCATGTTTGCACTGATTTCAATGCAACACATTTTTGAATGTTGTTTTAATCGCAAACAACGGCCATTCCGCCGCCCCTCCCGCACTCACCCGCTCGCTGCTGCCGCGTTGAATAGCGGCGGCAGCGAGCGGGGAACGAGGAGCAAACGAGCACTGAGAGCGCTCTTTTGCTCCTCTAAAAGACCCGTGAAATAGGGCCATTAGGGCCCTATTCCAATCGACGATTATTATTTGCATTATCGTTAACGATCTTAAACGACCGCTATTGCGAAAGACCTGAAAACGTTCACTCATTTCCATGGAACGATAATCGTTACTTATGATCGCATTTGCGATCGTTTTTTTTCGCTATTTCTTCGCTATTGCGTTCGTATCTACTGCGAACGACCGAACGACGTCTTATTCAATGCGAACGATTTGCGAACATTTTGCGAACGAGCAACGATAAAAATAGGTCCAGGTCTTAGGGCCCTATTCCACCGGACGATTACCGTTCGCATAATCGTTAACGATTAACGATCTCAAGCGACCGCTATTGCGAAAGACCTGAAAACATTCACTCATTTACATGAAACGCTAATCGTTACTTATGATCGTAATTGCGATCGTTTTTCTTCGCTATTTCTTCGCTGTTGCGTTCGTATCTATTGCGAACTACAGAACGATGTCTCAAAGTGCTATTACACCAAGCAATTTTTCGACGACTAACGATTAACGATAAACGATCTTAGGGCCCTATTCCACCGGACGATTATCGTTTGCATAATCGTTAACGATTAACGATCTCAAACGACCGCTATTGCGAAAGACCTGAAAATGTACACTCATTTCCATGGAACGATAATCGTTACTTATGATCGTAATTGCGATAGTTTTTCTTTGCTATTTATTCGCTAATGCGTTTGCATCTATTGCGAACGACTAAACGATGTCTTATTCAATGCGAACGATTTGCGAACCTTTTGCGAACGAGCAACGATAAAAATAGGTCCAGGACTTATATAGCGATCAACGATTTCTCGTTCGGTCGTTAATCGTTACCTGCATTTCAATCGAACGATTATCGTTTAGATTCGAACGATTTAACGATAATCTGAACGATAATCGTCCGGTGGAATAGGGCCCTTAAACGACCGCTAAGGCAAACGACCCGAAATCGTTCGCCCAATTACATGGAACGATGATCGTTATTTATGATCGTTCTTGTGGTTGTTAAGTCGTCGGTATTGCGTACATTTCAGCTGCGAATTCTTATTCCACCGAACGATGTGCGAACGATCAAATGATAAAAATAGGTCCAGATCCTATTAAACAATTAACGATTTCTTGTTCGTCGTTTAATAGTTGCCTGCTATTACATGAAATGATTATCGTTCAAATCCGAACGATTTAACGATTTTTTTCGCTCCGTGTAATACTAGCCTTATTCAATGCGAACGATTTGCGAACGAGCAACGATAAAAATAGGTCCAGGTCTTATAAAGCGATCAACGATTTCTCGTTCGGTCGTTAATCGTTAACTGCATTTCAACCGAACGATTATCGTTTAGATTCGAACGATTTAACGATAATGTGAACGATAATCGTTCGGCGGAATAGGGCCCTTATAAAGCGATCAACGATTTCTTGTTCAGTCGTTAATCGTTAACTGCATTTCAACCGAACGATTATCGTTTAGATTCGAAGGATTTAACGATAATCTGAACGATAATCGTCCGGTGGAATAGGGCCCTTAGCCGCCTTCTTCTTCTTCCAGTCTTCTCCTGGAATCCTGACCAAACACATAACTTCTATAGAAAAGTCCGATCAGTCTTCGCCAATTCTTCCACGGGGACGGTGTTCTATGTTGGAGAAGAAAGGAGGGCACGTTGTGATAAAGGAGGCGGAGTATTTAGTTTGTTGCTGAATAGTGAAAACAGCATTTTACTTTGTAAACTAATCAAGATGAATGTAAGCCGAAGCTTTCCCAAAGTGGCACCCTGCTAAACGCACTGTCTCATTCAATCTAAGCGCAGGGCGCACTTCACCACTGTTTCCCTTTAAGCCGCCTTCATAAAAGATCAAATAAACACAAGTGATTTGCAATCTCCCTTTCTTCGATGTGGTGGGTACAATATCCAGCCTGGGATTGCAGATGCTGAGACATCTTTGTTGTGGACTTGGCAGGGCGACAGTAACAGGATATGATAAAAAAAAAAAAAAAATCATGCCGAAAAAGAGCAATTAAACATTAATCTCTGATTTAAAAATAAGCGGCGCCGCCTCCTCCCTTAGAAGCTTTAACCCTATTGTATAATGGCGGCGACCACAATTGTTTTTAGCCAATACATCTGCTTATAGTCCACACATCTGCCGGTGCCATGAATGCCTGGAAGGAAATTGTGTGGCTCTGTGCAATGTATATGATATGTGGGAATTATCAATTATAGATGGGGATTGGGGTTACTATTAAACGGGTAGTTAAGGATTAGAAAACCATGGCTGCTTTGTTCTTAGAGTAAAAGTGCAGCTCATGTCTGCAGTACGCTGTCCGGATCGGAGTCAAATATCAATGTCAGGGGTCAGAGTCAGTCAGGTATAAGATACAGAGGTCAGGTATCACAGTCAGGGATCAGAGTCAGGTGTCAGAAACAAATAGCAGCATCAGGGGTTAGAGGTAGGTATCAGTGTCATGGGTCAGATGTTGGTCAGGTATCAGTGTCATGGGTCAGAGTAAGGTGTCAGATTCAAGAGTCACAATACTGTAGGTATCAGAGTGAGGTGTAGGTGTGAGAGTGGTATCAGAGTGAGGTATCAGGGTCATAAGTCATAGTTATGTGTCTTAGGTGTAAAAGCCAGGGGTTAAAGTACGGTGTAAGGGTCAGGTATCAGTGTCAAAGGGTAAAGGGTCAGAGTCAAATATCAATGTCATGGGCCAGGTCAGTCAGGTGTAAGATACAGATGTCAGAGTCAGGTATCACAGTCAAGGATCAGAGTCAGGTATCAGAGACAAATATCAGCCTCAGGAGTTAGAGGCAGGTATCATTGTCAAGTGTCAGAGTCAGATGTTGGTCAGGTATCAGTGTGAGTACGTTTCAGATGTCCGTCAGATGTCAGTTGGGTATCAGAGTGATGTAGCAGTGTCATAAGTCATATTTATGTGTCTTAGTCAGATGTAAAAGTCAGGTATCAGTGTCAAATATCAGGGTAAAGGGTGTCACTCTAAAGGGGCTAGAGTCAGATTCAAGAGCCATGTATCAGTGTCATAGGGCAGAGCCATGTGTCTCAGTTAGATAGAGTCAGGTATCAGTGTCAGGGGTCAGAGTATAGGGTAACAGTCACGTATCAGTGTCAGGGGTTAGAGTAAAGTGTCCGAGTCAGGTATCAGTGTCAGGGGCCAGAGTAAATAGTCAGGTATCAATGTCAGGGGTCAGAGTAAAGAGTCGGGTATCAGAGTCAGGGGTCAGAGTAAAGAGTCAGGTATCAAAGTCAGGGGTCAGAGTATAGGGTCAGAGTCAGGTATCAGAGTCAGGGGTCAGAGTATAGGGTCAGAATCTGGTACCAGTGTCAGTGGTCATAGTAAAGGGTCAGGTATCAATGTCGGGGGTCAGAGTCTGGTACCGGTGTCAGTGGTAATAGTAAAGGGTCAGGTATCAATGTCGGGGGTAAGAGTATAGGGTTAGAGTCAGGTATTAGTGCCACGGGTAAGAGTATAGGTTCAAAGTCAGGTATCAGTGTCAGAGGTCAGAGTATAGGGTTAAAGTCAAGCATCAGTGTCAGGGGTCAGAGTATAGGGTCAGAGTCAAGTATCAGTGTCAGGGGTCATAATATAGGATCAGAGTTAGGTATCTTTGTCAGGGGTCAGAATACTGTATAGGGTTAGAGTCAGGAATCAGTGCCAGGCGTCAGAGTATAGGGTCAGAATCAGGTATCAGTGTCAGGGGTCAGAGTATAGGGTTAAAGTCAGGGATTAGTGTCAGGGGTCAGAGTATAGGGTCAGAGTTAGGTATCAGTGTCAGGGATCAAAGTATAGGGTCAGAGTCAGGTATCAGTGTCAGGGATCAGAGTATAGGGTCAGAGTCAGGTATTAGTGTCAGGGGTCAGAGTATAGGGTTAAAGTCAGGTCTCAGGGGTCAGAGTATAGGGTCAGAGTCAAGTGTCAGGGTGAGAATATAGGGTTAGAGTCAGGTATCAGTGCCAGGGGTCAGAGAATAGGGTCACAGTCAGGTATCAGTGTCAGGGTCAGAGTATAGGGTTAAAGTCAGGTATCAGTGTCAGGGGTCAGAGTATAGGGTAACAGTCACGTATCAGTGTCAGGGGTCAGAGTATAGGGTCAGAGTCAGGTATCAGTGTCAGGGGTCAGAGTATAGGGTCAGAGTCAGGTATCAGTGTCAGGGGTCAGAGTATAGGGTCATAGTGAGGTATCAGTGTCAGGGGTCAGAGTATGGGGTCAGAGTCAGGTGTTAGAGTTAGGGATCATTTATCATAATAATGTGTTAGGGTGAGTTGTTAATATGACGTTTGACTTCTGACTATTTCCAAATACATTTGACAACGAAGCTAATGAGAAATAAAGAACAGACAATAGACGGGATCAAGGATGAAAATAAATAACAGTGCAGCCAAAAATCTCTGCAGCCAGAAGGAGTAAAAACGAATCCAGCACAACAACACTAAATCCCCCTGTATTATCCCAGTCCTTGGAGTCATGTGTCCCATTCACCCTCATTACGTAACTGATATGGGAAATATTTGATCCCGTTCCTGTGCGCCTTCACACTGTCCCACAAATGGTTTGTGACTTTGTTTCGATGGACAATTTAGTCTTTACCGCTCCCAATGATTTATTTCCCTAGATACTACGTCCAGTCCGTTCCCTTAACCATACCCAGCTATGTACACAATGGTAATTACGCCCTATTAATTGTATGTAATGCGTCCAGAAATACAAGGCAAACAACGTGATGTCACCGGCTGGAATCCGATTAGAATCCTATTAGTTGACAATTAACCGACCTTCCAATTTCCTTCGTAATAACACCCGTTCTGTTATTCCATCAGGTCCCTATCTAAACAGTTATGTGTAATGGAGGCTGATGGAACGCCGGAGCGGGGCTGCCTATACCAGGAGTACGCAGGACTTAATCTGGAATACTTGTCCCATATGTTATCACTAATGTATCTTCCATTCTGATGTCGAAAACATGATTTACGCACATTAAATCCTAATAACACGACCATCCCTCCATCCATCTCGTAATCCCTCGTATGGGTCTGTGTTTATCTGAAAGCCGGCGGACTTTTACGTTGTTGTTGTTATTGTACTAAAAGTCTTATGTGTCTGATCCCTGGGACTTATAATGGTGTCTGTCTAGTTTTATAGCACTTACTTATAACGGGGGTGGGGGGCTCTACTAGAATGTCACATGACGCTTGGTGTAAACAACTTTGTTTTCTTCACAGTGAGGCATGACACTCTTGGAAGTTGTATCAGGACGGTGGGTATGGATCTGCCTGAGCTACCCAACCTGTTTGGCTTTGGGCCTTCTGGGTCAGTGATTCCCAACTGGAGTGATGGGTCACACTGGGGGGTCAGAAAGATAAATATATCGAAAAAAAAAATGACTGTGTGGGAAGGCAGAAAGTACCGCTCATGATGCTGGCCGTAGAGCAGCAGGATTAACATTCAACAGCCCTGTCCTACCCATAGGGGGCCTGTATGTGCGTCATGGTCAGTACATGTGCAGTGATATGGTTGCTTCCTGCAGAAGAGGAGCCTTCCCCTGGAGGATAACTGCAGGTGGTGGGGGGCATAGGGGGTTCAATGTAGGCAGTAGGGGGTCGGAAGGGGTTAATTTTTGGTGGGGGTCAGGGGGTGTTAATTGCAGGTGGTGGGGGGACAGAGGGGCTTAATTGCAGTGAGGTGAGGGGCTAACTGCAGCCGGGGAGTGGGCAGTGAAGGGGGTTAACTGCAGGCATTGGGTGGTCAGAAGGGGTACAGTGCAGGAATTGGGTAGACAGAGGCAGTTAATTGCAGGCATAGGGGGTCCGAGGGGGTTAATAATAATAATTGGTTGTAAAAACAACCGTTATTTTAAGGACAATGTGAACATAACCTAAGAGAGCCTTAGACTGGGTTCACACTGTGTGTTTGCAGTTTTTTTTTTTAGGGTTTTTTTTTTTTTGGTGTGCAATTGTTTTGATCCGTTATTCCATTGAATTCCATTATTAAAAAAAAAGGATGAAAAAGAAAAAAAAAAAAAAACAGACTGCAAAAACACAGTGTGAACCCAGCCTTAGTAAATCTGGGCCAACATTTGCATTTTCCCCAGTCTTGGCCTGCTTTTCAGTGCAGTAATTCCCGCCTATTGTCTCTATGCAACTGAACATTCTTCGTCTGGGTTAACAAATTCCGCAGCTTGTCTCCTTGCCAGGATCGTCCACACTCAATGATCTTTACTAAGTATACGCCGTACACAGAGCTCACTTTATTGATAGCCGAAGGTATAGATGTGCGAAATTCAATTTCTTTAATGGTCCTGATGTGGATGTAAACATGCTGTACTATTTATGTGGAGTAGCGGCTACCGGAGACCACAAACAGACGAAAAAGATTTATTCAGCAAACATAAACAGAAAAAAAAGATTAAATGTCAGCAGATCCAAGATGTTCGCTCGGAAGAACAAAAAAAAAAAAAAGAAGCTTTACCTAAAGATGACTGCAAATCCCAGTCAGCAGTACAGCCAGCCGGCAGCAGAAATAGCGCAGAAAGCATCAAATCTGCTTCCTCCATGGACAAATCCAGTGAAAATAAGCCGCATATACATATACGAGATAATGAATGGAGCTCTGCAGCACATTCATAGCCTGTAGCATTTACTCGGAATCTCATAGCAAACACCCTTCGGGCAGTATCACATTTTCTACATGTAAAATTTGTTTCTTGTATTTTGAAAAGTCAATGAAGGCCAAAAAGTTCCAGAACCGAGCTGTGTGTCCCCATAGGGAACAATGTAAATGTGTTAATTGTTTCTTACACTTTTCGTGAGTCAAGTGCTTAGTGCAAAGCCTACAGAGTGTAAAGAGTTAAGTGGTGATGCTACAGCATCACCACTTACCTTCTGTGGACTAGCAGTAAGTAGTGGTGCATCGTGCATTACTACTTACTGTAAATGATTCCTGTGATAATAACAGGAATCCCTTCTCTAAACCGGTGGGTGGCAGCAAGAGAGGGGCATCCCGCTGAGCATTTATGATGACCCTAATTTCCTGCACAGTGATGTCCTCCCTCTCCAGGCGGTGTCACCAGAAATGCCTGGCGGGAAACCCGTCTCTTGCTGCCACCCACTTGTGTAGAGCAGGGATTCCTGTCATTATGATGGGTTTCCCAGCTCTTGTAACCTTGGTGCCCAAACACCTCAATAACTGTCAGCTGAACAATAGTGCAGCTGACAACTATTGCCCTGAGTTTGTATGGATACAGAACAAAACTTCAGAGGGAAATGTGGTTCAAATACTGAAGTGTTCAAACACCGCAGTGTATGGGAAACGAAGTATTACTGTATCAATATCTCACACTATTTACCATATTTTCCGGCGAATAAGGCGACTGGGCGTATAAGAAGACCCCTGACTTTTAATCAGATTGTCAGGGGTTCGCCTTATACACCGTAAAATGTTAACTGCAGCTAAATTAATAAAAAAAACAGTTAACTCACCCGGGCCCGTTCCCGGCCTTGGCGCGTCTTCTTCTCTGCTCCCTTTCCAGGCGCAGCTAGTGTGATGTACACTGGCTGCGCCGGGGGTGCCCGAAGCTCTCCCGAGCAGCCGAGTGTCTAATCGGAGACGCTCGGCTGCTTGGGAGAGCTTCGGAAGAATGACAGAGGCTTCGGGTACTTCCGGAGCCTCCTGAAGCCTCTGTCATTCTTCCGAAGCTCTCCCGAGCAGCCGAGCGTCTCCGATTAGACGCTCGGCTGCTGGGAAGAGCTTCGGGCATCCCCGGCGCAGCCAGTGTACGTCACGCTAGCTGCGTTGGGAAAGGGAGCGGAGAAGAAGACGTGCAGTGGCCGGGAATGGGCCCGGGTGAGTTAAAGGGGTTGTCCGGCGATAAAAAATTATTCACAGAATAACACACATTACAAAGTTATACAACTTTGTAATGTATGTTATGTCTGTGAATGGCCCCCTTCCCCGTGTCCCACCACCCCCACCCGTGTACCCGGAAGTGTGGTGCGCTATACATTACCTGTCGCGTGCCGACCACGGTCTCCGATCGTCAGCAGTGACGTCTTCTTCGGGAGCTTGGCGGATCTTCCCGAGTGCCGGCCGCCCTCTGCAGCGTCATCCGAAGCTCAGCCGCGATTGGCTGAGCATAACTGTGCTCAGCCAATCGCGGCTGAGCAGCTGATGACGTGGCCGCGTCATCAGCCGCTCAGCCGCGATTGGCTGAGCACAGTTATGCTCAGCCAATCGCGGCTGAGCTTCGGATGACGCTGCAGAGGGTGGCCGGCACTCGGGAAGATCCGCCAAGCTCCCGAAGAAGACGTCACTGCTGACGATCGGAGACCGTGGACGACACGACATGCGGTGAGTATAATGCACCACACTTCCGGGTCTAGCGTGGGTGGGGGGAAACACGGGGAAGGGGGCCATTCACAGACATAACATACATTACAAAGTTGTATAACTTTGTAATGTGTGTTATTCTGTGAATAATTTTTTATCGCTGGACAACCCCTTTAACTGTTTGTTTTTTTAAATGGTCGCCCCATATGGTGGGGGTGCGGGCCATTTTGAGCAACCCCAACGGATGGTGGCGACCATACCCGGCGTATAAGACAACCCCCGACTTCTTACAAGATTTTTCTGGGTTAAGTCGTCTTATACGCCGGAAAATATGGTAATTTCTTTCATGGCCATGGCAAACTTTCCAAAGCTTTAGCTTTGGCTGTCCAGGCATATAATATACCAATATAATGCAAAGCAGCGTCAATGTATTGTGTACGTGCTGACAAATAAAAGGCAGCAAGAGGAGAAGACACAACTATATTTACAGCACTCCATAAATTTACCTTGAACTGTTGTGATAAGATGAGAATTTCATGATGACGTGACTTTAATTTTCTGGCAGTAAGTGAACCTGCAATAATGGCGGGCCGCTGAAATTGTTCCGTTTTCACACGTTAACCACCTTCTAATAAGCTGCTACTTACTGTTTTTTCTAGTTCAATTGTTAGCTTTACTGTGTAGACTGGGTCAGGTTCAGCAGGGAATGGGAGATTTAAAAGGGCTATGGCTTATTTTTAGGGTAGCTCTTATTTTTGGAGTAGCACGGTATGCCTCTACATACTGTGTACCATTCCCCTATGCAATAAGGCCCCATACTCTATACATCCCCATACTGTATACCTCCCTTCCCTCTCTTTAGTAGTTCCCCCATACTGTATACCCCCATAGTTGCTCCCCTATAGTGTACACCTCCCTCCTCCAATGTAGTTGTTCTCCCATATTGTATACATCCCTTCCCCCTCTGTAGTTGTTTCCCCATACTTTATACCTCTCTGCCCCCTCTGTACTTGTTCCCCCATACTCAGGGCCGGATTAAGGTTGGTGGAGGCCCCGGGCGACAATCCCACCCCACCTTTCCAAAAATAAATAAATAAACTATGCCACGATCTATACAGATGGCAGCTTACTGTAGGCGACTTAGCACAGACCCCTCCTCGCTCCTGTCTGTATTGCTCATCATCCTCCTCTGTTGAGCATGTGATGGTCACTAGAGGCTGCAGTGCAGAGGAAGATGCCAGACCCTAGAGACAGGAGCGGGGAGGGCTAAGTATCAGAGTGTATTCCCACATTGTGTTTGTGTTAATAACGCAATGTGAGAACACAGAACTTTCTGTGCGCTGATGCCCACTGTGTTAGGGTCCTATTACATGGTCTGATATCCTGGGTAGGAAGCACCATTCTGCTAGGGTTCCAGCTGGTGGGGGCCCCTAAGTGGTGGAGGCACCGGGGCATGTGACCCAGGTGCCCTCCCTTTAATCCGGCCCTACCCATACTGTATACCTCCCTCCCCCTCTGTAGTAAGGTCCCCAATACTGTATACCTCCCTCCCCCTCTGTAGTTGTTCCCCCATACTATATACATCCCCCTCAGCCAGCAGTCCCCATACTGTATACCTCCCTCTGTAGTTGGCCCTCATGCCCTCTGTCCCCCCATATACAATGTCTCCTACTGTGCATCTTCTTACCCCTCCTGCCTCCCCTGCAGCTTGTGTTGAGCAGGTGGGGGCAGAGCATAACAAGTCTGGCCCTAATTGGGTGATGCTCAGCACCCAGTGTCGGGGATCTGGTCAGCTGACTGTAACTAGGGCTTATTATTGGAGTAGGCCTTATATTTCTAGAAACAGTGTAAAATGATTCTCCTGGATGAACATATTCCATGTATGCTGAGGAAATACTAAGATGGTTTCTCTGAAGGACAAAAGACTGGAGATGCCACCAGTTCTGACCTTGCTTTTGAGCTGGTGCTGTAAAACTAAAGGCTAAAAAATCCAAAGTCAAGTCAGCAAACATCAGATGTCCATTACTAAGCCCACGACCGACCCAGGAATCTCTGGCATGGAGAGATGTCTTCAGTAGTAAGAATTCGAGGAATTGAAAGATCACTCATGAACTATTTAGCAGGGTCCAGAGGGTGTAGACATTCAGTCATTACTAGGATACCTTCAAGGTTTGAATCCGAAAAATTCTGCAGTTCTGTCCTCTCAGGAAAGATACAGTAGCTGCACACACACACACACACATATATATATATATATATATATATATATATATATGTATATATATATTGCATTTTTTGTCAAACTAGTTAACATTTGCAAATCAAATCTTAATGAATTGCATTCAGCCTTTTGGGGGGCGAAGACCTTGGACACCTGAACAGTAAAAGGGGCACTTCAGAGGGGAAAAAAAATCATAAAGTTAAATGTATTCTTCCAGTCTTCCAGTACTTATCAGCTGCTGTATGTCCTGCAGGAAGTGGTGTATTCTTTTCAGTCTGACACAGTGCTCTCTGCTTCTACCTCTGTCCATGTCCGGAACTGTGCAGATCAGGAGATGTTTTCTATGGTGCTCTGGACAATTCCTGTCATAGACAGAGGTGGCAGCAGAGAGCACTGAAGTCAGACTGGAAAGAATACACCACTTCCTGCAGGACGTACAGCAGCTGATACGTACTGGAAAAAATTGTGATTTTTAAATAGAAGTAAATTACTAATCTATATAACTTTTTTGCACCAGTTATTTAAAAAAAAAATCTCTGGAGACCCCCTTCAAATTTGTAATTCCACCCCCTCCCCCATTACAGATTTCAGTTGGAAAAAAAAAAAAAAAACACAAAGCATTTCACAAAGCTGCAAAAGTAATTTGATTCCCAAGGGGCTAATACAGAGCATGGAGTTTTGCCAAGTCTGGCGAACAGTAACCTACCTGCGAAAAGTAAAAAGGCTGAGTGTAAAGAGTAAAGAGTGTACAGTATACAGTAGCGCTGTGAGTATATGACCTGTGTGTCTATGGACTGTTGGCAGAGAGCAGTTGTCATTCTAGGGGGTCTCTCTAGAGAACATTTGCTGTCAGTAATGTATAGCCACATACTAAGCAGTAACAATACCGCATACAGTATAGATCAGGATACGGAGTTCACTTTGCATCCACATCTATATTGATTTAAAGATGTTATAAGAGAGGGTCATTTACCTTCCCTCCAAAGAATTTCTAGGAAAATATTACATTGCAGCCAATCCAAATATTTATTAAGAACATTAATTATTCTTCCCATTGATTTAGTGATAAGCTAACAATGTCCTGCAGATTGTTCCATGTAATAACAATGGCTTCTAGGAAAGATCTATAGGAGATAATCAGGTTATGTCATTCTGCAGCTTATAGATGTCACGAATGGCAAAACCATAGGAGTGTAGGGAAAACATTGGATGGTAAGTACATAGTATAATGTGACCACATAGGATGCTACTATAGGATATAGTAGACACAACCAGAGATGAGCACAACTCAAACATGATCCAATCATTCAGCATTTGATTACCCGTGGCTGAAGTAGATGGATGCAGCCCTAGAAAGTCCTGGAAAACATGGATATACAGTGTAGGTGCAGGTGTAGTGCCAGGAAGGAAAGAGCCCAGCTTGAACTTATACAAGTGTGACTGTTGTTCGGTGTAGGGAAAGTCTTAAAGGCACAGTACAATAAATTACAGTCCGTTTTCAATAAGGTACAATAATTTACAGTATATACTGACTGAAATCCCTTGTGGTGAGTTGGGTGCTTGGAATACTTTTAGACTTTAGAATCACTGCCACACGCTGGTAGACTGTATAGACTTGAGACTTAGAATAAATCACTGCTTCACTGGGAGGTAAACAGAAGGAAAATATTGTAAGATTT
This sequence comes from Dendropsophus ebraccatus, assembly GCF_027789765.1. Classification (NCBI taxonomy): domain Eukaryota; kingdom Metazoa; phylum Chordata; class Amphibia; order Anura; family Hylidae; genus Dendropsophus; species Dendropsophus ebraccatus. The sequence continues at coordinate 135,290,610 of NC_091459.1, read as the reverse complement.
GACTGATTTGACCTTGACTTAGACTCAAAAAATAGTAGGCTACCTGATGTTCTATCGACACTTGATACTCAGCTGTGGGGACTTTAAAAGAAAGAGTACCTGAATCCATGGCTATGAAGATACGCCTCATGCTGTCCAGGGGCACTGAGTGACACAGATCCAGGAACAGAGGCCCTACTTAGTGGGTAAAGCTAGACATAGCGTCTTTCAGCAGAGTATGCAGCTTACCTAACTGCTGATGTTTTTTACCTGCTGATAGTTTCCCTTTAAAACTACTCAGAGGTCTTTTTTTTAATTTTTTTATTTCCTGCTAATTTTTGCCGCTCGTCTTCCAGTTTATTTCCCCTGCCCCATTTTCTGGTCTTAATCTTATTAATATTATAGGAAATATAGTTTCTATGTGCAAAAAAAATCAGTATTATTATATACTTCTCACTGATCCTTTTGCTTCTCAGCACTATATTCCAGGGCCGGCTGCAGGTTTTTGCGGGCCCTCGGGCGGAAGAGCCCCAGCGGGCTTCTCATCCATCCATTATGCACTCATCATCCACACACTATGCACAAACACTTGAAACACCACTAACATTCACACATTATTGACATTGACTGATTGACACAGAGACTGACTGACACACTCAGACACTAACACACAGCACATACAGCCCAGTCTTCTTCATCTTCCTCTCTGTCGGCTGTTTTCCACACTGTAAGGTTGGGAACCTTCGGGTCATGTCATCAGGTCCTTCACAAAAGATGAACGAGTACTACTCGATCAAGTAGGTATTCGATTGAATAGCCCAGGGGAGCTATGTCTTGCAGCATTGGGGCTGCTGGGTGAATGTGACGCTCACCTCTCTGGCGCTGTTATTGTTTCGATGGTGGTCGCTGTGTGGGGCTGCGCCATTTTTAGTTGGGAAGCACACGTATCAGGAACCTTGACGTGGTGTGTGGGCTTATGAACCTTGATCACGTTGTAACTAACTCCTGATGTTAGTAGTATATAGTAGTGATGAGCGAATACTGTTCGATCGAATAGATATTCAATCGAATAGCGAGGTATTCGATCTATTGAATATTATCGAATAGTTCGCCGAATATTCGAAAAATATTCCATAAGCGATTAAATCCCCCCAGCTTCCAGTTTTTACCTCCACGTGGTCGAATAGACTTCAATGGGATCGAATATTCGATCAAATAATCGGGAGATATTCATACGAATATCGAATATTTGAATATTTCACTATTCGCTCATCACTAGTATATAGTGCTAAGAAGCAGAGCGATCAGTGATAAGTATATGGATGGGCCACCATGCCTGTTTTCTCTCCCTAGATTAAAAAATCACTATTAGAGCGATCAATAATAAATATATTCAGGTCAGAGACTGATAGTTCCAATGCAGAATTAAACATTTTAATATAAACTTCATGTCTCCTTGTTTTACAGTCATCTTCTTCTACAGTCAGGGAGAGGGAAGCTCTTTGCCGCGCTCTTTTCCTGTCCCGTACAGTATTACCAGTGTCTCCTGAGGCAATTTAAAACCTGGCGGCCGTCCCAAGTGCTCTGTTTGACAATCCCCTTTCCACACAGCTGGCATAATGTGAGAGAGGCATGTGAAGGATGAAAAAAAAAATAGTGTTCATTCATTGTAGGACGCCATGAGCAATTCTCAGTCCTCAGCATAGCTCAGGCTTCTTTCATGTCACAGGCCCGACCGTATTGGAGAATTTGTTCACACATCTTGTTCAAAACAGCCTGACATTGCAGGCTAAATATACTGAAGGGAAAGGCCTCTAGATATGCTGCGGCCGGGCTGCATGTGGATTCCATGCCTGGAGAACATGGGGTGATAGAAATAACATCTTCCAGAGTCCAGTATGAGTGGATGTATGGTAATAAACAAGGGCGTAATTACCATTGTAGCAGCCATAGCGCTGGGCCTCCTGAACTGTCATCATACTCCACCTACCATGGAGGACACTAGGTGAGATGCCTACCATAGGAGACATTAGGGGAGATGTCTACCATGGGGGACACTAGGGGAGATGCCTACCATAGGAGACATTAGGGGAGATGTCTACCATGGGGGACACTAGGGGAGATGCCTACCATGGGGGACACTAGTGGAGATGCCTACCATAAGGGACACTAGTGGAGATGCCTACTATGGGGGACACTAGGGGAGATGCCTACCATGGGGGACACTAGGAGAGATGCCTACCATACAGGACACTAGGGGAGATGCCTACCATGGGGGACACTAGGGGAGATGCCTACCATGGGGGACACTAGGAGAGATGCCTACCATACAGGACACTAGGGGAGATGCCTACCATGGGGGACACTAGGGGAGATGCCTACCATCAGGGCCGGACTGGCACTGAAAAGCAGCCCTGGCACACAAACCCCACCAGTCCACATATAAATCTTCCCGCCCCCATTGCACCAACTGTGCAATGGAAAAATAGAACATTTTTCAGATACCAGGTGTACGCAGGTGCTGAAGAGTAATATCACCCAGCAGACTATAGAGAGTACAGCAGCGATCAGATGCAGAATATAGAACAATAACTTAGGATCTGCCTGCTCTCCTGTCATCTGCCATTCATAATAGTAAAGGTATTTTTGCCCTGAAAACTATTCAGTCCATTCTTCAGGAAAAACAGCACCTTAACATCTTAAAGTTATAGTACTGAAATAATTTAGGGGCATCTTTCCTTCCTGCCTCCATATTGTGCTCTTCCCCTGTTATTCCTCCTGGAAATCTATATACCTCCATTATTTATAGTGTGCACCTCCTCACCAAACTATAGGGACAGAGAAGGTGATGCACCTTAAAGGATGGGGGGAGTATACAATGAACAAGTATAATCCCACACATGGTACCATCATACTGACCATATCCAGTACACACAGACCAACTGTATATGAGGGTTAAATGATAACACCAAACCATTACCAGATATTACCACCACATACAGTAATATGTTACCATTATAGTCTTACTAAATAAAACAAAAGGTAATATTACCAATAACACTATACAAGGAGCAAATAATACCTTCATATACTGTGTATAAAACCCTTTATGAAGACCATTTATACCTCCATACATTGAGCACAGTTACAGTACATTCAGTGACTCACAAGTGACGTCTTCTCTGACTCGCGTCTTCCTCTTTTGTTGTCTTCCCTACTTGGGCCAGGCCATCATGATGATTTCTTCTGGTCACGATTAATCTCCACAGAATCTGTCAGACACACATTTTAGGCTCTGACATTTTATAACACTACCTACCCACCTCTATACAAGCTGCCCATCCAAAGTGCCCCAAATGCTAATAATGCCCTCCTCTCTAGCCCATGCAGTATTAGTTCCCTTAACAGTACCCCTTATTACTGCCCCATATAGAAGTTACCCCATAATAGTGCCCCTGCACAGTAGTTATCAAATAGTGTCCCTGCACAGTAGTTACCCCATTATTTCCCCCATGCTGCGGGTAATCCTATAAGTGTCCAAAATAGTAGTAATTCCCCAATGGTGCACCATATAGATTTTCAATCCCCTCCTTAGCGCCCAATATAGTAGCTAACTCCTCGCAGTAATGCCTCATATACTAGTTTCCTTCCCCCCCCCCAATAGTAGCCATTCCCCCAGTAGTGTCCCATATAGGATCCAATCCCCCACATAGGGGCCCGTATTATATCCAATCGCCCGATAGTGTCCCATATAGTATCCAATCTCCCCAATAGTGACCTATGTTGTAGCCAATCCCCCAATAATGTCCCGTATAGTATCCAATCCCCCCAATAGTTCCCTCATAGCAGCCAATCCCCCAAAAGTGCCCCACATAGTAGCCAATCCCCCAATAGTAATATTGCCCCATATAGTGGCCAATCCACCCCCCCCCCACCCCCCATAGTCAGGGCTGTGGAGTCGGAGTCGTGGAGTCAGAGTCGGAGCTAGTTTTGGCTGGAGTCGGAGTTGTAGTCGGAGCTAGTTTTGGCTGGAGTCTGAAAAAAAATGTACCGACTCCGACTCCAGCTTTAAAAAAAATCTTTAAAAAAATTTGAATTGAGTTTTGATATAAATTTTATAGGTTTTGCTCATCAATATATTTTATGAGCAACATTCTAATAGGTCACTGAGCTATTGTTTCTGAGCTTGAAGAGTCCATTGTGTGGGGGGAGATCTGTGCTGGTCTCTTCCTGGATGCTGGATGATTGTATATGAGAAGCAGTGTAATATGAAGATATCCTGTGTAATATAGAGGAGGAGGAGGAGACATAAGTAGTGTAACAGTAACCTATGTCCTCAGTGTGGTGTTTTCTCTCTGGGAGAAGATTGTGTGTTTTCCTTCAGTGTTCTATGGCTGCAGCTGTGTGTGTGTGTGTGTGTGTGTGTGTGTGTGTGTGTGCGTGCGTGCTATAACTGCAGTAGGGTGTGTGTGTGTGTGTGTGTGCGCGCTATGGCTGCAGCAGGTTGTGTGTGTATGCTATGGCTGCAGCAGGCTGTGTGTATGAGTGTGTGTGTGCGTGCGCGCTATGGCTGCAGAAGGCTGTGTGTGTGCTATTGCGTGCCCCCACAGTGCTCCTCAACATCACTATGTGTGACCCCTCTATATTAATATGGCTGACCCCTCTGTATAACAGGTATCTGGCATTGTTAGCAGTGTTTCTGAGTGAATGGTGAATATTAGTTAGAAACATAGAAGACTGTCAGCAGGAAAAGACCACCTGCTCCATCTAGTCTAGTTGTGAGTAGTTCAGGACATGGAGGCTGGAGACTGGCTGCATCCACTGCACACATAGGAGAAGCTGCTTTATATCTTTCCTCATTCCCTCAGAAGTCGCCCCAGGACCATGTAGGACATTAGGGAGAAGCTGCTGAGCCAGTGTGATAAATAACTCCCCTGGTAACTGACTGGCCATTTATCAAGGAGCAGGAGTCCGAGTCGGGAGTCGATCCTGATAAGATTCAGGAGTCGGAGTTGGAGTCGGAGCTGTGGCTTACCGACTCCACAGCCCTGCCCATAGTCCCCCACATAGTAGCCAATCCCCCAATAGTATTATTGCCCCATATAGTGGCCAATCCACCTTCCCAAATAGTCCCCAATATAGTAGTCACCCAATAGTATTATTGCCCCATATAGTGGCCAATCCACCCCCCCAATAGTCCCCAATATAGTAGCCAATCCCTCAATAGTATTATTGCCCCGTATAGTAGCCGATTACCCCCCCCAAAGTATCAGTGCCCCATATAATAGTCACCTCCCCACACACACACATAGTATTAGTGCCCCATATAATAGTCACCTCCCCACACATACACATAGTATTAGTGCCCCATATAATAGTCACCTCCCCACACACACACATAGTATTAGTGCCCCATATAATAGTCACCTCCCCACACACACACATAGTATTAGTGCCCCATATAGCAGTGAATCCCCCTCCCCCAATAGTGCCCCATATACTATCATTGCCGCCCCACCCCCACAGTATGCAGTGCAGTGCCCCCACCGGAAAAATAACAAAACAGTAACTCACCTGTAACCCGATCCCCAGCAGCTCCTCTCCCGGCAGTCGTCTCCTCTGCCATCTTCCTCTCCGCGCGTCCTCCTCGGTCTCTCTCCGCTGTCATCTTCCGGCGCAGGCAGAGAGGTACAGACACTCTGTCCTTCCCTGGAGGTCCCGGCAGCCTCTATCGTTTATCTGTGTCTGACTGTCTGTGCCACACACACGTGACACGTGGATGAATGATAGAGGCTGCCGGGACCTCCAGGGAATGACAGAGTGTCTGTACCTCTCTGCCTGCGCCGGAAGATGATAGCGGAGACCGAGGGGGGCGTGCGCAGAGGAGAAGGTGGCCCTCTCAGTTTGGCGGCGGCCCTCAGCCGCCAATTAGTGGCCGGCGGGGGCGGACTGTGGTGGCTGCCAGGTAATCTAGCCAGTGGCCACAACATTTTTTCAGTCCGGGCGGCCCCCCGAGTGGCAATCTGAGCAGCCCAGCGGGCATTTGCCCAGCATGCCAGATTGCCAGTCCGGGCCTGCCTACCATACAGGACACTAGGGGAGATGCCTACCATGGGGGACACTAGGGGATATGCCTACCATGGGGGACACTAGGGGAGATGCCTACCATACAGGACACTAGGGGAGATGCCTACCATGGGGGACACTAGGGGAGATGCCTACCATACGGGACACTAGGGGAGATGCCTACCATGAGGGACACTAGTGGAGATGCCCACCATACGGGACACTAGGGGAGATGCCTACCATGGGGGACACTAGGGGAGATGCCTACCATACGGGGCACTAGGGGAGATGCCTACCATACGGGACACTAGGGGAGATGCCTACCATGGGGGACACTAGGGGAGATGCCTACCATACGGGGCACTAGGGGAGATGCCTACCATACGGGACACTAGGGGAGATGCCCACCATACGGGACACTAGGGGAGATGCCTACCATGGGGGACACTAGGGGAGATGCCTACCATGGGGGACACTAGTGGAGATGCCTACCATGGGGGACACTAGGGGAGATGCCTACCATGGGGGACACTAGGGCAGATGCCTACCATGGGGGACACTAGGGCAGAGGATGGGGCCCAAACAAAAGTTTGCTATGGGGTCCAGCCCTTTCTAGTTACGCCAGTGGTAATAAATATATCTGGGGGAAATTATGAGATTTTAACCCCAAAATCACCCTAAGGACATACAGTAAGTACATTTTATGACAGTATCAGGTGACCAGATAGATTATCTATAGGTCTGTATCATGGACTATGTATATAGGGCCTCCTTGAGAATACCTTTTTGCAATGGATTTTTTTTTCTCCTTGATTTTGTATTGCTCTGTAACAAAAAAACCTCAGTATACAATAAAATGCATATAGTGATACAGTATGAGCCTATAGTGTATTAATACAAATCAGATTAGTCTTTAGTTTGCCCCACATTGGACTTCTACTGGAAAAGTTGCTGGAGTAGTTCACGACAAATGTGTTTCTTTCAAATCAACTGGTGCCAGAAAGTGCCAAAGATTTGTAATTTACTTCTTTTTAAAATCTCAAAATGCATATTACGGATTTACAACTGATTTACTACAGCAGTAGCAAATCCCCATAGAAAACCTCTCTTGCTCTGGACAGTTCCTGACATGGACAGAGGTGGCAGCAGAGAGCACTGTGTCAGACTGAAAAGAATACACTACTTCCTGCAGGGCATTCAGCAGCTGATAAGTACTGGAAGACTTGACATTTGTAAATACAAGTAAATTAGAAATCTGTATAACTTTCTAAAACCAGTTAAGCTAAAAGAAACCAATATTAACCAGATTTCCCCTTTAAGTCAATGATTAAAGGTGTGATACCTATACCTATCTATAACATATAAAAAGCATGCACACTATGTATATGGGGGATCAGCAGCAACAGTAATCTGCCCGACATGCATTTGGCCAACAGATATGTGAAGTAGAATACAGATATATTCGCCAGAATAACTTATACCTCATTATATTTATGATCCTTTTTCTCATTTTGAGGGATTCTTAGCTTGACTTTTTAGGGCCTCATGTGATACCCATAAGACGCACTTGCCGGCCACTCTGTTTATGCAGCTGTCTTCTTTTCAGCAGCAATGAATGAGCAGTAGAATGCCATAGTGATTAAAAGATTAGTATGTTCAGAAGTGGCACAGGGAATGGAGGATCCCAATGACCTTTTACACTTGTCACATTTTGAAGAGCAATTCCCTCTGCAAAAGAAAAGAGAGAGAATACCTGAAAACATAAGCCCCTTGTGTGAGCCTTTATAGTATGAGCCCCTTGTGTGAGCCCTTATAGTAGGAGCCCCTTGTCTGAGCCCTTATAGTATGAGCCCCTTGTGTAAGCCTTTATAGTATGAGCCCCTTGTGTGAGCCCTTATAGTAGGAGCCCCATGTGGGAGCTCTTATAGTATGAGCCCCATTTGTGAGCCGTTATAGTATGAGCCCCTTGTGTGACCCCTTATAGTATGAGCTACTTGTGTGACCCCTTATAGTGTGAGCCCAAATAGTATGAGCCCCTTGTGTGAGCCCAAATAGTATGATCCCCTTGTGTGAGCCAATATAAAATGAAACCCTTATGTGAGCCCTTTGTGTGCTACCTTATAATATGAGCCCCTGGTATGAGCCCTTATAGTATGAGCCACTTGTGTGAGCTCTTATAGTATGAGCCCCTTGTGTGAGCACTTATAGTGTAAGCCCCTTGAGTGAACCCTTATACTGTGAACCTCTTTTGTGAGCCCATATAGTTTGAGCCCCTTGTGTGAGCCCTTATAGTATGAGCCCCATGTGTGATCCCTTATAGTATGAGCCCCTTGTGTGATCCCTTATAGTATGAGACCCATGTGTGAGGCTGCATAGTATCCAGCTGTTATGAGATATAGCACAGTACCGGTCACAGTCTCACTCTCAGCGATGACTTCTGGACTACCCGACCACACACTCCTGTTCTGGTCTATGGTTATATCCTTCCTGATACAGTATTGAAACTTTTCCATTGTCCACAACAACAATAAATTGAATCTCTTAAACCATGATGCAACGTTTCGGATCCTCATAATGGGGCCATTTTCAGTCCCACCGTAAGGACCAAAACGTGGCATTATGGTTGAATGTATTGGATGCACTGTTGTATTGGTTGTACTGCATGCACTATTACATCACTATTGGAGCTGAACTGATAGTGGGCTGCAGAGTTGGATTTCTATATTGGTTGGACTTGTGAGCCCTATATGCTGGATAGCTAGATAGATAAATAGATAGATAGATAGATAGATACACCCCCCCCCCCCCCCCCCCCCCAATCATGATACATCATAATCCCCTGTATACCGACCCTGGGTGAATGCCATTTCCTCAACCCCCTATTTTTTACATGCTTTGGCAATGCTAATGTGTAACATAGCATAGCATAGATAGATAGATAGATAGATAGATAGATAGATAGATAGATAGATAGATAGGAGATAGATAAATAGGAGATAGATAGATAGATAGATAGATAGATAGATAGATAGATAGATAGAAGATAGATAGATAGGAGATAGATAGATAGATAGATAGATAGATAGATAGATAGGAGATAGATAGTTAGATAGGAGATAGATAGATAGGAGATAGATAGATAGATAGATAGATAGATAGATAGATAGATAGATAGGAGACAGATTATAGATAGATAGATAGATAGTGTGAAACACTGAAGGGGTTAATCCTGGATGGTCGCTATGTTTCGCCTGTGTTCAGCTATTACACCTACTAGGACTGAGGGAAGTTCATGTCTCACTATCTGAGACATGGAAAAACCAGGGATGTGATGTGATCTCCAGCAAAGGTAGTTGCTGGGGATGTATTGATAAAGTGTGTTTGGGCCTGGTTTTAGGAATGGATGGCAGGCTTGGTAGTGGGGCAGGAATGGATGGCAGGCTTGGTAGTGGGGCTGTCCATTCCACTTCCTCCACTCCAGATATTGTTTTGGCATCAGACGCCACAGGTGCTGAGACTGGATCAGCAGCAGCTCCATAAAGTGTTGCAGAGCCATGGACAGAGGGAGGCTGGGTGTAGCTGAGTGTGCTGGAAGGCTGCAGCCTCAGGAGAAGCCATATACCTGACCAAGGTAAATACTGGACTGTATACAATGTTATGTTCGTGCGACTGCAGCGAGTCGTAGCGTATAGACAGGGCCGTCTTCTGTTTAGTTAGTGCTGGACAAGCAGAGTTTATTTTGTGTTCTGCCTAAAGCCAAGGCTGTTTATTTGTTTTCTTGTATTGGAGAATAAACGCAGGCAAAGCCTGTACTTGGACTTCATTCGTTTGAGCCTGTTGACTGCTGTTCACACTGCAATCCTGCACTCTACTGAGCAAATCCTCCCACAATAGATAGATAGATAGATAGATATTCTTAGTAAATTCAATGGCACTCCAAAAGATAAGATGCAGAATTGGTGTTTTATTCCAGTGTCTAAAAAGGTAGAACAGCACAGCAATCAAGGAGAGGCAACGTTTCTGTTGCTGCTGAACTACTTACATATAGATGATAGATAGATAGATAGATAGATAATAGATGAATAGTAATAGACCTGAATGGAATTGTTTGGTAACTTCGGGTGCATTCAGTTATTGATCATTCTGCTTCTTCTGATATAACATAAATGATCACTCTCCTCCTCTGTATTATATGCAGGCAGTGTAATAACATATTGGCCATGTCTTAAATCAATGCATATGTTATTGCTGTTGGGAAGTCAGAATCCATTAGTGAACTTAACTGATAGGTCACGAAAAGTAATAGCCAGATTAATATTTCATCAGCTTTTTGTGGAGCTTGCTAATGGCAGCCGAGTCATCCAGCGGCAGAGCTTTATTCAATGTTCCATAATTTATTCACTGGACGTTCTCTGTAATTTTACACCCAGCCAGCGCTTTATATAAGAAATTCCCGCATTTTTCTCATTCATTTAATCTTTCCTAATTGATGTCCATTCATAATACCAATAGTTCAGTCGCTCGGTTACTGTAACCTATTCCATGACTGGCTTCATGTTTTAGTACATTCAGCCGTATAAGTTACGTATCTGCAATGTAATATGGCTGCTGGTTTGTTATATAAAAAAAGCAATACTTAATAATGGAATTTAGTTTAAAGGGGAAATGACATGATCACATGTGGCCATTATACTTATATTTTAGTAATGTTTTCCTATATTATTTTTTTTCTGACGTTGAATCTAAAAATTTAAATTACTATTTTCTGTCGTTCACTTGCCGGCTTTGCTGTGTAGACTGGTACAGAGGAAGCAGAGTCATCTCATTATAATGAAGCAGCAAAAAGATTTCAGACAAGATAGACTTGTAAATTACTTCTATTTAAAAAATCTTGTGTCTTATCAGCTGCTGTACGTTCTGCTGGAAGTGATGTATTCTTTCCAGTCTGACACAGTGCTCTCTGCTGCCACCTCTGTCCATGTCAGGAACTGTCCAGACCTGGAGCAAATCCCCATAGAAAACCTCTCCTGCTCTACAGACTGGAAAGAATAAACCATTTCCTGCAGGACATAAAGGAGCTAATAAGTACTGGAAGACTTGAGTTTTTTTTACAAAGTCAATTACAAATCTCTTTCTAGCACCAGTTGATTTAAAAGAGAAAAAAAAATTGGTGAACAACCCCTTTAAGTCTCCACATGTCTGTATGACCGACTCTCCCTAAGGAGAACTGGTAGCCCTTTGACCTTAGTATGACAAGTGGTGGACCTGACCCATCTGTGTATTACCCCCTAGGGCCTTTCATTGTTAGTGGCTGTTTGCAGTACCACATTTGACCTGTAGGAGTCACTAGAGTGGATGATAACTTCTCCTATAGTTTTCCAAGGATCAACAATCGTAAGGTTATAAGGTTTCCTGCGATGAGGCGGACCCCTTTAATGGATTGTTTTGAACATTTGAGTTTAAAATAAGTTATTACTATAAAAGCCACTGACGGTGGGATTTCTTCTTCAGTTCCCGATCACGGTTGAGCTCATAGAGCAGCTTATTTGCATTGTTGATGGCAGCAAAATTGCAGTGTCATTTATCTACTTTTAGAGCTGCGCTGTCTCCTTCTCAAAATGCATTTCCCTCCAATTGTTGGCTTAATAGATAAGGGAAAATGGGAATAGTGAAACCCTGTAAGCTAGGTTACTCAGAATTCAATCTGTGTTGTGTAAAATGAGCACAAAGTAACAGAATGAACTGGAAACTATGTAATCTGAAAGTAATACCCGGCTAAAATGCTTCTCTCCCCGGTGACTTTAACCCTTTCTTGCAGCTAAAACTGCAACGCAAAAGTAAGTCCTTAGAAGAAAGTCTGGGGAAAAAAATTATATTCTAGATAATTCTATATAATTATATTGTGTTCTTTATAGGATAATGATCAGTAAGCTGCAGTACCAGATGTGGCCACACTCATATGTATGGTGCTGTGCCAGGTATCTCCAGTAAGTAGATGGTTACAATGGTTGATGGTTTAGTTAGGCTTCAAGGGTTACTCCAGCGAAAAAAAAAATTCTTTCTTTTCTTTTAAATGAACTGGTTTCAGAAAGTGATATAGATTTGTAATTTACTTCTGTTTAAAAATCTCAAGTCCCATACTTATCAGCTGCTGTATGTCCTGCAGGAAGTGGTGTATTCTTTCCAGTCTGACACAGTGCTCTCTGCTGTCACCTCTGTCCAATTCAGAAGAGGTTTTCTATGAGGATTTGCTACTACTCTGGACAGTTTCTGACATGGACAGAGGTGGCAGCAGAGAGCACTGTCAGACTGGAAAGAAAACACAACTTCCTGCAGGACATACAGCAGCTCATAAGTACTGAAAGACTGGAGATTTTTAAGTACAAGTAAATTACAAATCTCTATAACTTCCTGAAACCAGTTCATTTGAAAGAAAAATATTTTTTTACCGGAGTACCCCTTTAATCCTCTAGTGTGGCTGATATAAGATTAAGTAGATGTCTATTAAGCTCTCTTTTACACAGTTATCTCAGACTTTGCATCTGTTTTTTTAATCACAACTATCATTCTAAATCTAAAGTCTAGAACAAGTGGGCCTCCAGAAGCCAGCACCCTTAGGAATGATGTATGCTGCTGCACATACTGGGCAAGCTGCTTCTGAACTCGGCAGGTCCCTTAAAGTGGTACTCTGGTGAAAAGAAAATTTCTTTCAAATCAACTCGTGTCAGAAAGTTATAGAGATTCGCAAATTATTTCCATTTAAACATCTGAAATTTTCCAGTACTTATCAGCTGCTGTATATCCGACAGGAAATGGTGTATTCTTTCCATTTTGATACAGTGCTCTCTGCTGCCACCTCTGTCCATGTCAGGAACTGTCCAGAGCAGTAGAAGTTTTCTATGGGGATGTTTCTGCTATAAACAGTTCCTGACATGGACAAAGGTGACAGCAGAGAGCACTGTGTCAGACTGGAAAGAATACACCACTTCCTGCAGGACATACAGCAGCTAAGTATTCAAAGACAAGATTTTTAAATAGAAGTTAATTTCAAATCTATATAACTTTCTGACACCAGGGGATTCTGGGAAAAAAAATTCTCTGGAGTACCCCTTTAATATTTCTCTATTCACAAAGAAGACTAACCAGGAATATGCGGCCTCCTCTTCCCCAGAGCCTCCATTATAGAGAAGATCAACATGTGACACGAACAATATTCCGGAATTTCAGTAAATATTTACTCGGCAGATTTAAGTGGTTTGTAAAATAAATTCGGTATAGCTGACCAGGCGATTGATTGATCGTCCCGGCCAGAACCACTGAAGGGTGAGATTTCGTTTTGCCTTTAGACTCTAAACAAAGTTTCAATTTAAAATTAGATTGAGCACTTACCTAATATTATCAAGACAGAGGTCTGGGCCTAAGGTGACCCGTGATACATCCGCACTGACAGCCGGCCTATGCGTGATGAATGACTGGGGGGAATACAGAGACCTTTACAGTAGCTGGGAAATATATACGACACAATGCAGTCTGTATGGAGAAGGAAAAGATAGAGAATATATGTAGTATAAGGACATGAGGGTACTGTGTTGGCATATAGGGTATCTACATTGTATGCATATATTCTCCCCTTTACCCACAGACTACACCAGGCTAAAGTTAAAGCTATGGCTGTCCAGGCATGATGGGAGTTGTAGTTTTGCAACAGCTGGAGAGCCAAGGTTTCCTACCCCTGGGCTACACCATAAGGCTATGTTCACACAACGTAAGTTCCGTGGGAATCACGGCCGTTGTTACAAGGGCCGTGATTCTCACAGAGCTTACGTAGTGCTGCCTTCTGAGGGAATGCCGGCCAGAGTGTGTACACATATAGGGGGAGATTTATCCAACATGGTGTAAAGTGAAACTGGCTCAGTTGCCTCTAGCAACCAATCAGATTCCACCTTTCATTTTCCAAAGAGTCTGTGAGGAATAAAAGGTGGAATCTGATTGGTTGCTAGGGGCAACTGAGCCAGTTTCACTTTACACCATGTTTGATAAATCTCCTCCTAATAGTATACGCTCCGGATCACTAGCGGCGCCGTAAAAAACTGACATGTCAGTTTTCTGTGGCCACTAATCAGTTTTCTGTGGCCACTATTCATTGAATAGCGGCCGTAGAAAACCCTGTCAGTGCACACAGTGGAGTGAGTGTGCAAGGATGCACCTACATCCGAACTCAGCGGCGCTAAAGATCGTTCTGGCAGATGCAGTAGTGGCCGGGATGATCTTTTCAGAGACTGGCCGTTCCATGACCTGGCTGGGTCACAGAACGGCCGATCTCATACATAGTGTAAACATAGCCTAAATATGTAATAAATGTCTCACCTTTCGGACCTGCACCTATTTGTACAATGAGGGGCTACTGGACAGGCCTCTAAAAAAGTCACTTGGTTTGTTAGAACCCTGGCTGTGTTAGCAACCTATCTGCACCATAAAATCACATGACAAAGGTGCCGATGGGGAACAGAGGGAGTTTCTTTCCTCAGTGTAGCTACTTAAAGTCTATCCATTTTTAAAATCTGGGAATTTGATGACGAGTAGGAAGTTACCTTTCCCGTGCCCTTGGTAAGTGGTTGGTCCAGCCTTGGAATCCTCGCTGGAAGGCATTTTTCCCCAAGTTGTGATGATGTCATGACTTGGAGGAAAATGCCTGTCCTGGTTGATGGATTCGCCGCTCATCCAATCATTGACTGGAGCAGCGTTCCGTCCCAGTCACTGACTGGCTGAGCCGTCAGTCCATCAGGCGGGTCATGACATGAGCAGCACCGAGATCCCCAAACCCGGCAGGGGTCCCAACGCCGGTTCCATCGGTCGTGCCGCTCTCCGCGGGAAAAGGAAAAGTAAAGTTTCTACTCGTTAAAATATTCACCCTGTCCTACCAGATTTAAAAAAAAAAAAAAAAAAAGTAAAAAGTAAGGAAAAAAGTTTTAAAAAGCTCTAAACAAATAAATTTTACAATTGAATCCCCTTGTCAATCCCATGCTGATCCTCTATTCATGTACCCCGCTTTTCCTTCTGGAGTGGATGTCATGTGACCACCGCAGCCAATTAACAGCCTGAGCGTTGATGAGGCACACTCCACTGAAGGGGGTCATGATGTCAGTGCTATGGCCTATGACCTCTGACGCCAGTGACTGCGATGGTCGCATGATGTCGGTCGAGAAGAAAAATGAGGTGCCAAACAGAAACAGACACAGCTCCTGTGCCTGTGGAAGCATCATGACCACTATAACATGGCGGGTTATGAGGCTCCTCCCCCTCATGTAATATTCATTAATGATGTATATGCCTGGTCATATTGCTTCTCTAGGCTTTACAGGTGGCTTAGGGCCTCCCTTAAAGTGCTTCTCCCTTCCCTATTTGTTAGCAGAGTCCCTCGACAATAATCTGACTAGAGAAAAATAAAGTTTAAAAAGTTCGGTTGGGCCGGGTTCATGTGAACCACACCAGTGATTGGCTAAGCGGGCTGTCACTCTTGTCTCAGAAATGAAGCTCACTAAAACAGCTAAAAGAAGGTTTTAGTGCAGTTCACAATGTTCACTCATCAATACTCACCTGTCCTTGCTCCCCTGATGTCCCAGCCGCTGATTGCAGCCACCTCCACTTCCTGACTGAGACAAGAGTGACAGCCTGCTTAGCCAATCACTGGCGTGGCATTGTCCAGTCCCAGTTAGTGCCTGGCTGAGCGGGCTGTCACTCTTGTCTCGGGAGTAACAGCCCACTCAGCCAATCACCGACTGACTGAGAAGGAACAGCATGGCAACCAGTGATTGGTTGAACAGGCTGTCATTCCCGAGATGAGTGACAGCCTGCTCAGTCAATCACTAACTGGGATAAGACAGGGCCAAACCAGATTGGCTGTGCGGGCTGTCACTCTTGTCTCAGAAATGGCAGCCTGTTCAGCAAGTCACTGGCTGTCATGCTGTACCGTCTCAGTCAGTGATTGGCTGAGCAGGCTGGAGGTGGCGGGGGACACCGGAGACCCATAGTAGGCCACCAGGGGAGCACAAACAGGTAAGCATACCCATTTTTTTTCTATGTGCATTAAACTGTGCGGCTGCCATTTTGAATCGGGTTCATTAGGAATGATCATAACGAATCTCGGTTCACTCATCTTTACATCTAACCACAAAGTGACCCTCAGCCAATGAGCCAATGAGTAAGTGCTCAACTTCCCTGCAGCGCCCCCACAGGGGTAATAAAGCATTACATGGGGTCCATTCAATGAGCTGTGTAATACAGGACAGAACAGGTCCTCCAGAGCGAGAGACATCGGCCAGGCATGAGGATCAGGAACAGAAGCCTAATAAAATGTATGAAAACTGGACAACACCTTTAAGGATGAACTGTAAAGCTGTACAAATGATACAGCACCAATAACCATCCTGTAGCGGCTCCCGCTGATTTGTGGGTACTTGTCCTCTTACGCCCTTAGTTTGGAATGTAGAAGAAACAGTAACTACATATTCTTCCCATCTTTTATCTACGTCCAAGAACATTTCCTTTACACAGATAAATGTCCTGCATGCACATACATTAGAGCGGCTCATCTTGTTCTCATTAAGCTTATGGAAAGCCCAGCTCCCTGATGAAGCCGCACATTGCAGAGCTTTCAGCAGCGCACAGCCGTCTTCTCTCATGTGATTCATTGATGCTGTGTGGTACAGGCTGCAAGTGATTGCAACAACATGTTACTTTGTATCTAGATAGAGGCGCGTTATTCCCAGGATCTAGTCAGGTCACTTTCATCCACTATGTATATGAGACAACGGGGCTGAAGATCGCCTATTTATTGAAGGGGTGTTATTTTTCTTGTTTTTCATAACCTATGATATTTCTAATTTTTTTATTTATTTATTTCCTCCCCAATTGTTTACATTGAGTGGCAGCAGAAAAGAGCAAAGTGGCTCCTCTGCTGCCACAAGTGGCCGTGCTGGGAACTGCAGGGCTGCACAAGTTAAAGTGTCACTGTAGTTTTTTTTTTTTTTGTTTTTTTTTTGTTTTTGTTTTTTGCAGAAATCAATAGTCCAGGTGATTTTAAGAAACTTTGTAATTGGGCTTATTAGCCAAATCTGCCATTATGTGCATTCAAAAAGCCTTTCCCCAGGTCCCCCCTCCCTCACCTCTCTTCACTGCTCATTATGAGGAAATCTCAACTAGTTTACATCAGTCGGGCCCTGTCTAATCTATGGAGAGGGGAGGGGGGAGGAGGGAGATAAGTCACCAGCAGAGAACAAAGGAGAATATGGGGATAACTGTCAATCACTGGCGGCTGTGGATCATTGTGCAGCGGCTTCAGTGCTAATAGCCCAGGCAGCTTCCCCATCTCTATGTCTATTCTAGTTTTAACATACATTAAAACAGACATCAGGGAAGCCCAGTCTCTCAAACACTGCATGCAGCAATACTAGCGTAAGGGTGCCAGAAACTAGGCTTGTGCAACCCTGCAGTTCCATTGGTGGCAGGATTTGCGGAGGATTTGCGTTGCCCATTTCTGCCGACAGTCAATGTAAACGTAAAAAAAATAAAAAAATTAGAATTGTAAAATATATATATATATATATATATATATATATATATATATATATATATATATATATTTTTTTATTTTTTTTTTTTTTTTTTTTTTATTTGCTGGAATACCCCTTTAAAGGTTGAAAAAAGTTCTAGCCTTACAAAAGTGGACCTCTAGAACAGCATGGTGGCTTAGTGCTTAATGAGTGAACATCTAGCATGATCCGGTTTGTTATAACCCAAGCATGCTGCATTTGATTACTGGTGGCTGAAGAAGCTGGATGCTGCCCTAGGAAGTCCTAGAGAACAAGTATACAGCCTATGGCCTATGGTTGTATCCATGTTTTCCAGGCAGCCTTAGGGCTGCATCCAACTTCTTCAGCCACCGGTAATCAAATGCAGAGCATAATAATAATAATAACAATAATAATAATAATATTTATTTGTATAGCGCCAACAGATTCCGCATTCGTTTTCGGACAAACCAGAGCATACTCGAGGATCATCTCTTCTCTAGTGCTTAGTATTATGATCCTGTAGTACTGGGGTCTTATTTTTTCTAATCCAGCTACAGGCAGCCTTAGCATAAAGTTTGTATGTTCTCACTACGTTTTTGCAATTCGTTTTTCTTTTATCCGTTTTTTATGTGTGCTTTTTATGTGTGTTTTTTTGTGTGCATCCGTTTTGATCAGTTTTTCCATTGACTTCTATTATAAAAGATCAAAACTGATCCACTTTTTTTAATAGACACAAAAATGAGGTCGACAATGTTTGTGTACGTAAAAAAAAAAAACATGTTTTGAACGTGTTTTTTTTTTTTTTTTTTTTTTTTTTTTTTTTTTTATGGAAATTAAGATCAAAATGGATACACACAATTGCGTTGTTTAAAAAAAAAAAAAAAAACGGATTGCAAAAGCGTAGTGTGAACCCAGCCTTACCCCTGTATTCATAGAAGTTTATTCCAATACTGCAACACTTCCAACACTCGCTGGGTCACATGAAGAGTAGAGATGATCGAACATCAGAAAATCTTAGGTTCTATAGAACTCGAACCTTGTTGAACCTTCCGCATTTGATTCCGGATTCCTTCCCGGTCCGTGGAGAAGGTGGAGACAGCCCGGGTACCGCCCGGAATCCAGCCTAGGTAATAGGCTGTATCCCGGAATTCCAGGCGGAACCCAGGCTGTCTCCTTCCCCACGCACCGGGAAGGCATCAGGAATCAAATACGGAAGGTTTAACAAGGTTTGAGTTCTATAGAAACAAAGATTTGTAATTTACTTTTTATTTAAACATCACAAGGCTTCCAGTACTAATCAGCTGCTGTATGTCCTGTAGGATGTGGTGTATTCTTTCCAGTCTGACACAGTGCTCTCTGCTGCCACCTCTGTATGTGAGCAGTGGCAAATCCCTATAGAAAACCTCTGCTGCTCTGGGCAGTTCCTGACATGGACACCGAGGTGGCAGCAGAGAGCACTGTGTCAGACTGGGAAGAATACACCACTTCCTGCAGGACATACAGCAGCTGATAAGTACTGGAAGACTAAAGATCTCTAAATAGAAGTAATTTACAAATCTGTATAACTTTCTGACCCCAGTTGACATATTTGGCAGAGGGCCCTATATGCGCTCCATACAGCCTTGCCCCCACGCAATTGTAAATGTTCTTCACATCTCATTCAGTGTAAATAGACCTTATTCATAGTCCAGCGGGGGAAATTTTACGTTAACGTCCAGGACGTTCCTGATAGAAAATAATGACCTGTAAGTGCCCACAGTTGTAGATATTTGGCAACAATGTGCGCTCTGTAGCTTTATGCATTTGCCAAAATTATATTATGTGGCAGTAACCTGAGAGGCGGCTGTAAAGCTCAATAAAGTGAATAGTTGCCTTCTATTCTCCATATATTGTAGAAGCTGAGTCCTTGGGTTAACCCCGGCTATGCTGTAGAGGAGGACAGATCCTAACACTTATTCCCATATATCTCTATGTTGGGGAACACTAATGTTTGAGTGTCATTCACATAGAGACTTCTGCCCATAGCTCTTTCTTCTTTCCATTAGTCCCAATAATAGCCAATACCCAGTATCCAAAACTGTGGAAACCCGTTGGATGTGGCCATGCTCTCTTCAAGGGGAATTTCATAGAAGTCAGGGTTTCTTAAAGGGGTACTCCAGAGTAAAAATGTTTTCAAATCAACTGGTGTCAGAAAGTTATACAGATTTGTAAATTAGTTCTATCAAAAAAAGTCTTCCAGTACTTGTCAGCTGCTGTATGTCCTACAGGAAGTGGTGTGTTCTTTCCAGTCTGACACAGTGCTCTCTGCTGCCACCTCTGTTTATGTCAGTAACTGTCCAGAGCACCAGAAACCTCATAGAAAACCTCTCCTGCTCTGGACAGTTCCTGACATGGACAGAGGTGGCAGCAGAGAGCACTGTCAGACTGGAAAGAATACACCACTTCCTGCAGAACATACAGCAGCTGATAAGTACAGGACTTGATTTTGTTTTAAGTAGAAGAAAAATACCAATCTGTACAACTTTGTAACACCAGTTAATTTGAAAGAATTTTTTATGCCGGAGTACCCCTTTTAAAGAGGTTGTCCGGGGATAACCTTGTCTACGGCCTCTGAAAGTAATAGCCAGCTAAAATGCTTCTCTCCCCGGTGACTTTAACCCTTTCTTGCAGCTAAAGCTGCAACGCACAAGTAAGTCATTAGGAGAAAGTCTGAAAAAAAAAAATGATATTCTATATAATTCTATTGTGTTCTTAATAGGATAATGATCAGTAAGCTGCAGTACCAGATGTGGCCACACTCATATGTATGGTGCTGTGCCAGGTATCCATCCAGTAAGTAGATGGTTACAATGGTTGATGGTTTTACCTGCAGACGTTTAGTAAGGCTTAAAGGGGTTGTCCAGCGGAAATTGTTTTCTTACTAATCAACTGGTTTCAGAAAGTTATATGGATTTGTAATTTACTTCTATTTAAAAATCTCAAGTCTTCCCATACTTATCAGCTGCTGTAGGCCCTGCAGTAAGTGGTGTATTCTTTCCAGTCTGACACAGCGTTCTCTGCTGCCACCTCTGTCCATGTCCGTGGCACTAAGAGCATTGCACTGCAGCATTTGTAGGCCATGGAAGTGTCTGCAGAAGGCAATGATAGGTGACAGGAGCCAAGTGAGTTATATCTTGTTTTTCTTTGAAGCCATTGTCAACAAGGATAGGAGTCACATGGCCCCTACTATGGTGAAAAGTACATGGAGACATATTTGGTTTTCTGCACATTATACAGTGGTATCAAAATAGAATGAGGACTCTATATAATATTGATGGGAATGCTTAAAGGACAACTCCGGCGGGACCCCCCCCCCCAAAAAAAAAAAGACACACACAGACACCATACTCACCATCCCTCCGGTGACTATTGCCACTCCATTTGTCCGCCTCACCGTCACCTGCCTCCGCCGTCCAGCGATGTCTCTTGCTTCCGGGTCCATGAGAGAGAAAAGGCTGCCGGTGCGCTTGCGCACCGGCAGCCTTTTCATTGGCTGGAGCGCATCACATGGCTTCCAGCAAGCTCAGCCAATCAGGGCTGAGCAAACTGGAAGCCATGTGATGCGCTTCAGCCAATGAAAAGGCTGCTGGTGCGCATGTGCACCAGCAGCCTTTTCTCTCCCATTCACTCTCAATGAAGACGCCGAAGAGGAAGAAGACCCGGACCGCCCCCCCGGCTCTGACGTCACCCGTCACCAGATGCCGCCCGGGAGAAGAGGACCGTGACGACCGTAATAGGTAATGTATACATTCTTTAACTTCCGGGGTGGGGGGTCGGGAGTCGGAAAGTGGGGGAAGGGGGCCAGACCGGGTATTTAACCACATTACAAAGTTATATAACTTTGTAATGTGTGTTAAATAAGCCAAAAAAATTTTTTGCCGAAGTTGTCCTTTAATATGTCACAACCAGGAAAAATAATTTATTAGGAGGGTAAATACATCCTGGGAATATGGTTTGTTTATTTATTATTATTATTATTATTATTGTTATTGTTATTGTTATTGTTATTGTTATTATTGTTATTATTATTATTCTATTATTATTATTATTATATTACAGTCATTAATCATTTAAAATATTCTGATATTAAAAGTAATTTCTCAACAGATTTAAATCTAGATTTTAATCCTTTATTACCTATTATATTGTAACTCTGTAACATCTAAAACACCTCAAATACTGAAACTGCAGTAAAGCCAAATACATCTCTTACCCCCATAATTCCTCTTTTTCCCCATAATTCCTCTTTTTCCCCATAATGCATCTCTTACCCATAATACATCTCTTACCCATAATACATCTCTTACTCCCCATAATCAGGGCCGCTTTAACCAGAGGGCACATGGTGCACGTTCACCGGGCCCACTGATTAAAGGGCCCCCCCCCAGCAGGCCGGCCGTTGCTATGTGCGACCAGTGCAGTCGCACAGGGCTCCGGCCACCAGCCTGCCAGGGGGGAGTGCCATGGATGGGTAATCTATTTACCCCTCCATGGCGCCCCCTGCAGGGCCCCCCTGTCCGCCCGCCCACTGCTGCTGCGGCGCTTCAGCCATTGGCTCCCTCCCTGTCAGTCACTCTTGTGGCCCCACTTCCTGCGGTCACAAGAGGCCGCACTCTCCCTCTAGAGGGTAAGGGGAGTGCAGCATCTTGTGATCGCAGGAAGTGCGGCCACAAGAGGGAAGAGAAGAGGAACGCGTGGACCCAGGTAAGTAAGTGTTTGTTTTTTTCAATGTTATATGGGAGGGGGAGAGCATATACTATTGGGAAGCACAGGGGAGCTATATACTATTGGGGAGCACAGGGGAGCTATATACTATGGGGGAGCACAGGGGAGCTATATACTATTGGGGAGCACAGGGGAGCTATATACTATGGGGGAGCACAGGGGGCTATATACTATTGGGGAGCACAGGGGGCTATATACTATGGGGGAGCACAGGGCAGCTATATACTATGGGGGAGCACAGGGGAGCTATATACTATGGGGGAGCACAGGGGAGCTATATACTACGGGGGAGCACAGGGGTCTATATACTATTGGGGAGCTATATACTATTGGGGAGCACAAGGGAGCTATATACTATTGGGGAGCACAGGGGTCTATATACTATTGGGGAGAGCACAGGGGGGCTATATACTATTGGGGAGAGCACAGGGGGCTATATACTATTGGGGGGAGAGCACAGGGGGGCTATATACTATTGGAGAGCACAGGGGGGCTATATACTATTGTGGGAGAGCACAGGGGGGCTATATACTACTGGGGAGAGTGCACAGGGGGGCTATATACTAATGGGGGAGCGCACAGGAGGGCTGTATATAACTGGAAGAACACATAGGGGTACAAGGGACCCCTAACTACTGTATGTGTTGGAGCCTAAAATATTTGTCTGGCAGATTCTGGAGAGAAGATTCACAGCCAGGAGAAGACTTCAAGGTGGCCCAGGCTGGATGGAGAGAAAAAGAAAAGGTGACAGACTCTGATCGGAGAAGATGCCCCGGTGAGTCACTGAATGTAACTGCACTCTGTTATAGGGTTGTAGTGTTAGGGCGGTATTATGTAATGGTATCATTGGTGATATCTTTCTGTTTTGTTTAGTGCAGTTTTTATGTAATCACTGTATGGTGGAAATCGTGTTATAAGGTAACTACTGTATGTATTGGGGCTCTTGATACAGTGTGGGGGCAAATTCAGTACATTATACAAAGTGCCGAAAGGGAAGGGGGGGGCCACTCTTGAGGGCTGTGCACTGGGCCCACCAATGTATTAAAACGGCCCTGCCCATAATACATCTCTTAACCCCATAATACATCTTTTGTTCCCCATAATACATTTCTTATCCCCATAATACATCTCTTACCCCCATAATACATCTCTTACCCCCATGATACATCTCTTGTTCCCCATGATACATCTCTTGTTCCCCATGATACATCTCTTGTTCCCCATGATACATCTCTTGTTCCCCATATGGACACTGTGCATAAGTCATAACTACTACTTTAGCGAACCATTTTTTATTCGGCTCCGGTGAATAATTGATCATAGAGTATGGAATGATCGGAAACCCCAGTGATCATCTGTAATCTGGGGGGAAATCCAACAGGAAGAGAGAGCACGGACTGGGATACAGCTTAATGGCGGCCCGACATGATAGGGTTTGGCCTGGGGAATGTAGGCCTTAGGCAAGTTATAAGGGGAATAGGAGGTGGGGGAAGGCGGAGGTCAGCTAGGGGCCAAGAATAAGGGGAGGGGGTCAGGTCTCAGGAGGGGGGTGAAAAAAAGAGGATGGAAAAGGGAGGGTACTCACCAGAGGGTGGGGGAGCCTATACGAAAGGTGGAGCCAGAGGTGGATATTCAATTTTCCGCCTAACCTGTTTCAGCTCGCCCATGTTCGCTCGGGTGACAAAATAATGATGTGGGTGAGGGCTTGCTGCACTTTGTCATGACAGCCTGGGGTAGGGAGGTCTAGCAGGGCACTACAAAGTTGGTCTGATTTAAGGGGGGCCCATAAGAGGGTTGGTACCTCCCTCGTTTATTTGTGGATATGGAGGAAGTATACTGTGTTGTTTGCAATGGGATAAGTCCCAGGGATCAAGGCTTCCATCTCCCTGCAGTGCCTCCACAGGAGAAATGAAGTATTACACAGTTCTCCAAGCTCTATCCATATAACTGTACGTGACTCTTGGGTCCTCCAGCAATAACTACTCTTTCTACTCTCTGTAGCGCCACTTTCAGGAGATTTCCAAGAAAGACCTGAGTAATATTTGGTTATTTTCTTATTATATCAAAGTAACAGGACTGCAAACCGCTTTGTATATTTCATACATGTAAATAGCAGAGGGCAATTGAGCATTGTATTATCCTACCAAACTACTGTTATATCATAGATTGGATTACAAGGCCGTTCTGTCCAAAACCATTATAATCCAATGCCATCTAGCTTCTCTGTTTACAGCCGGAGAGCATAGATCACATGCAGCCTAAGTAGCCGGCGCATGAACACAATGAGGACGTAATGTAATGGTGATTGTTATTGCATGCGGCTATTGTGAAAGGCATCATTGCTCAATAAGATAAACACGGGAATCAAATCCGTATGAATGAATCAATTAGGCGGCTTGCACAGTCCGTGTGGACCCGGCAGACATTAATAAAGCCGCCACCGCGTGCACATAGGTCGATGGGAGCACCCGCAGTCACTTCAGAGATGTCAGTGAGTGAAAGAACGCGTTCCACTCTATATCCGTAAATAAAACACTGTTTCTTTAAGGGTCTCCGGGGTCAACATTTACTAAGCAATCTTCCATCATAGGACGCCATTCACAACATACAGTCCATTGTAATGAAGGAGGGAAGTGTGCGTCAATCAAGTGTTTTCTTTAGCCCCTTAGCCCACCCAATCCTTATCAGAAAGTCAATAAAGGTATAAGGAGGAGAACAAATGGAGGTCAGATTGGGCTTTATCCTGAGGATCTATTCAAATAGGAAACCATTGAAGCTTATACAAAGATAGTCTTCACGAGCTGCGCTATTCTCAGGTCATTACTATAGAGGATTTTAGGCATTTGCCAAATTTGAACTTTTTGAAACTTTTTTTTTTTTATTTTTTTTTTTAGATCCATGCTGGTATATAGGTATTGCTGTACCAATAATACTTCTCATTAAAGTGTACCCAGAATTCTAAAAAATTAGAATGATACTTTGGCCCAAAAAAAAAAAAACTTGTGTCAGAAGGTTATACAGGCTTTTTAAATTATTTCTATTTTTTTTTTTTTTTTTAAACTGCAGGAAGTGGTATATACTTTCCAGTCTGACACAGCGCCCTTTGCTGCCATCTATGTCTATGTCAGGAACTGTGCAGAGCAGGAGCAAATCCCCATAGAAAAACTCTCCTGCTCTGGACAGAGGTGGCAGTATCATGCTGGGGGAAGATTTACACAGTACACTAATATAGATGGCATGTGGAGGGGAAGGGGTTGCTGATGCACTGACTTACACTGATAAATGTGGCTACCTTAAAGGGGAACCATTAGTTGGTTAGAAGAATCTAACCTGCTGAAAGCCCTCTATTGCCCAGGCGATGCCGAGGATGAAGGTATGTTAGGAGCACTACCTAACTCCCAAAGCGCCCTCTAATGGTAATTAATGGAAAGGGCCAGATTGCCACTAGGAGGATGGGACAGTGTTCCTAAAGGTCTTACAGAAAAGAGGAGTAAACATACCGTCCTCCTCAGCGTCTCCTTTGCAATAGGATTTGTCCAACCTGCTGATAGTTCCCCTTAAAGCCTTGCTGCTGCCTAGATGAGAGGGAAGTCTTGACTTATTGTGTACAGATATTGCAGATCCTCTAAAGCAGGTATACAATCCAGGCCTTCTCTCCCCCCCCCCCCCCCCCCCCCCCTCTTCTTCTCAGAGCACTTGGTATGCTCTAGCCCCACTTTCTGGGTTCTGTTTTGCTGAGGTTATTACTAGAGACAGTTTTCCCCTAACAACAAGCAGTGAACAGCAGACTGCAGAAAAATAAAACACTTAGTGGTCAAGATTATTTAATTTAATTTTTTTTCAACACAAGTCATCCTTTTTTACGTTTCTTTTTGTTTTTTACCTGCTTAAATGGGGAAAATCTGCACAATTTCTATCCCACGTAGCTCTGTCCTTAAGCTTAACCTCAAAGTTTCTCAACTTTGTATGTATATTCATTATATATGTAAACTGTAAATGTGGACACACCATTTAATCTAGCAGACTTGCATTGATCTGCGTTGTAGTGACAAACCTTTCGCTCGGAGAGTGAATGCGCCGCATAAGGTTCCTATATATCGATGTGCTGGCTAATCACAACCGCCTACTACCTATTCCATTTCTCTACACAAATACGTAATTCCTTTCTGTCATTATTGGAGAAAAAAAATGTCTTCACATTTTACTGGTGAGGGGCTTAAATGATAAAATCAATAAATCCCATGGGACGTTAACTGCCAGGAAATGCCCCGTCCATCTGTATATACTGAGAGAATGGAGAAGGCTCTATGCAGGCACATTACTTGCTTTTACAAGATGGAAATCATAAGACATAATTCACATTAATATGATTGATCGGGTAGGTCACAGCTTCACATGCTACCGACGTTTCTCTTACAATAATATGAATTTAAATTATTGCTTTTTACTGCTTTCACTTGAGATGTGACCCGTCCATAGATTGTTACTGATCTGGGGAAAAGTTGCTGAGGTAATAAAAAGCATCAGAATTAATACTTATTGAATCCATTCAATTTACTAAATGTATTTAATATGTAAAATGATAAATCAATATTAGATAGAAAGATAGATAGATATGCACAGGTATTCCGCAACAAACCAGCATACGTGAAAAAGGTGAAATATTTATTACAAAACGTAAAAAATACAGAGATGCGACGTTTCGACCCTCTCACAGGGTCATGCTTGATAATGACCCTGTGAGAGGGTCGAAACGTCGCATCTCTGTATTTTTTACAGCTTTTGTAATAAATATTTCACCTTTTTCACGTATGCTGGTATGCTGCGGAATATCTGTGCATACTATTGGGGATTCCCAAGCCGGGGGACTGACTTTGTACAGCACCTGCTTCATGAGGTTTTGGATGTGCGGCTTTCTCCTGTATCATCTAGATAGTCAATAGATAGATAGACGATAGATAGATAGACGATAGATAGATAGACGATAGATGGACGCTAGATAGATGGACGCTAGATAGATGGACGCTAGATAGATGGACGCTAGATAGATGGACGCTAGATAGATGGACGCTAGATAGATGGACGCTAGATAGATGGACGCTAGATAGATGGACGCTGGATGGACGGACGATAGATAGATAGACGATAGATAGAGCGACCCTTCGATCATGTTTTTATAAGTGTATATTATATATAATTATTATTGATAATCAGTGATCATGTGATAAGGGGGGGGGTAACCTCGCTATCGCATACAAAGTAGATGGCTTATAAGTGATAATATCTTATATAAAAACAGTGTATATGTAACCAGTGTAGACAGTGTACATAAGTAATAAAGATTTACATAAACAAGACTGTAAGGAACGGGATCGCTCACCGGAGACTGCGGAAGTATGTGGCTGTTAACTCCATAAGGCCGAGGCGTGGAACGCAAACCCATCTGGAACGCAACTCAGTGCGTGTTCGTAGGGTTGCGCATGCGCATTGAGATCCATGACATAATGGGCTCTGACAGGTCTTCGGGAACGCCCTTCACACCGGGTAACATATGTATAGAGATCTCATGTGAGTAGCAGACTTACCCAACGGTAACTGCAATATAAATAATTCATTAAACCATATTCTAAGTGTACTGTATGTCAAAGAACGTATCATCCGGACCTAGGCCACCCATTAGCATGGACTGAGGACTAAAGTGGTGCTCATCATCATCCCCAATGGAGTCGCACTCAGTCGCACACTAATGCCGCACCGTGTGAACACCGACTGCGTCCCCGCTGGCGTTCATGGGGGCCCTTCTAAAGTCCACTGCCACAAGTAGAATCACTTATAAGCCATCTACTTTGTATGCGATAGACGGGGTTAACTCCCCCTTATCACATGATCACAGTTGTTATGTTGCTGACACATTATTGCACGCCTGTATTCACTAATGAGCACTTTGTTACATATATATACCCCTAGGGGGCACGTGTGGTGTTGTAGCTTGAAAAAAGATTACTGCTGTGATCAGAAACGTCGCTGTTTGATTTTTGGATGTGAATAAACCTTCACCGTTTGCTTTCACTATCAGAGTGCTGCTGCTTTTTGTAGATAGATAGATAGATAGATAATAGATAGATAGATAGAATTACTTCTTATAATCCACTTCCATTATCTATAGTGCACACCTATTCCCATCAAGCTCAGGATCATGTGATCTACCTCTCTGACTTCTCCTGATGTTCCATTTATAAGACAGGCATTCTTCTTCTGATAATTATAACCTTTTTTCATCTATATGGTAAATCATTTATTTATTTTATTACCTTTCTGGGGTCTTTCCTACTTTTCTTCTCCCTTTGATGCAGCTGCCTGCTGTGTTGTCTTCATCAGCCCAACCTCCTGTACATCCTGTAGGGGACGTCCCATTGCTGTGTACACTCTATAGCCAAGAACTCAGCCAACCATATCTCCTTCCCATTATCTCCAAGGGGTTATACTGGAGAAGGTGTAGTGTGGTGGCTGAATTCCCAAATAAAGAGTATACAAGAAGAGAGTCTGTTACAGGATATACACCAGACATCTAATGATGAGCACAGAGTAGGCAGATTGTATTAAATAACTTTATTGATTATTTATTTACCATATATTTTTATTTAATAGCAAGATAAAGATAGGTTTCATCACAGGAAAACCCCCTGAGACTGTGTTCACACATGTTCAGATTTGTTGCAATTTTTTGTTTACATAATTAGAGCTTTATTGATTATGTGACTTTTGTTAAAATTGATTGTCTGGCTTCATCATGTGATCAGCATTATCGCCAGGCTTCATCATGTGATCAGCATTATCGCCAGGCTTCATCATGTGATCAGCATTATCGCCAGGCTTCATCATGTGATCAGCATTATCACCAGACTTCATCATGTGATCAGCATTATCACCAGACTTCATCATGTGATCAGCATTATCACCAGACTTCACCATGTGATCAGCATTACCAGGCTTCATCATGTGATCAGCATTACCAGGCTTCATCATGTGACCAGCATTACCGAGCTTCATCATGTGATCAGCATTACCAGGCTTCATCATGTGACCAGGATTCTCTGACTAAAGGATGTAATGTGATACTGTCACCCCCTTACTCTATGTGAGGTTCTCCACGCCAACCACAAGCTCAGATACTGCACATTGGATATATACCTTGTATAACACTTGTCTTTTGTCTTTTTTCAGCTTTAAAATCGCTTTATTTCATCAGTGCACAGTGTCACCTAGGCGGGGCTTACTGGCAGGAGAAATGGCCCAACTGCAGTAAAGCCCCACCTAGTTGACACTGTGCACTGATGAAATGAAGCGATTTTAAAGCAGAAAGAAGACCCAGAGAAGTGTTATACAAGTATATATCATATGTGCAGAATCTAAGCTTGTGGACAGTGCGGAGAACCTCACATAGAATAAGGGAGGGGGGGGGGCAGTATCACTTTAAGCCAACCTGCAAATCAACAGGCAGTTTTAAGTTAGGGTCTCTGCTTAAAGGGGCTTGTTATCCCACATCCATAGGATGGGTGATTCCTGGACTTGCGGGGCCGCCACTGATCCTAAGAATGGAAACGCAATTGCCCCTAATGAATGGAACGCCAGTGTTCCATTCATTCTCTATGGGTAACCTTACATTTCTGAGCATTGAACTTGGAAGTGTCCAGCAGCCCCATAGAGAATGAATGGAGCGGCGGCCATACAGGAACACTGAGTGCTTTATTTATGGAGGGCACTGCTTGCATCTCTGTTCTCAGGATTGGTGGGGGTCCCAGCAGTTGGACCCCCTGCAATCAGCTTTTTATCCCCAAACTATGTATAGGACATAACAAGCTTAGATGGGACTACACCTTTAAGATCAGAGGTGCTATTGATTGAAGTGACCTAACTTCTAAAAGATTTGAAGCCCATCCCCTTATTTAAGTAGCACAACAGTATAATATACACAGTGAATAGCCCTAACCCCAGGGAGAGAATAGCCCTAACCCCAGGGAGGGAATAGCCCTAACCCCAGGGGGGGAATAACCCTAACCCCAGGGGGGCTTCTAGTATATTAAAAAAAATAAGGTGTTGTTGTCAATAAAAAGCCCCCTCCCCTAATAAAAGTCAGAATCACCCCCCTTTTCCCAGGTTATAAATAAAAGTAAATAAATAAATAAACATGTTTGCTATCGCCGCGTGCGTAATCGCCCGAACTATTAATCACATTCTTGATCTCGCACGGTAAACGGCATCAGCACAAAAAAAAAAAAACATTTTTGGTCGCATCAAATCCAGAAAAAATGTAATAAAAAGCGATCAAAAAGTCGCATATGCGCAATCAAGGTACCGATAGAAAGAACACATCATGGCGCAAAAAATGACACCTCACACAGCCCCATAGACCAAAGGATAAAAGCACTATAAGCCTGGGAATGGAGCGATTTTAAGGAACATATATTTGTTAACAATGGTTTGAATTTTTTACAGGCCATCAGATACAATATAAGTTATACATGTTATATATCGTTTTAATCGTAACGACTTGAGGAACATATAAAACATGTCAGTTTTTCCATAGGGGACATAGAATAAAAACACAATCCCCCCCAAAGAAAAAGAATTGTGTTTTTTTTTTCAATTTCACTACGCATATAATTTTTTTCTGGTTTCGCAGCATATTTTATGCAAAAGTTCAGCCTGTCATTGCAAAGTACAATTAGTGACGCAAAAAATAAGGGCTCATGTGGGTCTGTAGGTGTAAAAATGCAAGTGCTATGGCCTTTTAAGCACAAGGAGGGAAAAACGAAAATTAGCCTGGTCCCGAAGGGGTTAAACATAAGGAAAATCTATCTGGATCTCTTATTAGGAAATCTGGAAAGATTTCCTGACCCATATGGTTCTATTGGGCAAGGACACCCTTCAGGATTTTCCTTGAAGGGTGTCAGTGCCATAAAATAGGCTCTGGAATTAGAGGAAATGTCCCATAATTGTCCAGAATTCCGGCATGGATGTCCCATAAAACCCTATGGGTGCATCCAGAATTTCGGACACCTCTAGAAATTGTCCAGAATTTCAGATGTACTGCTTGGCAGCCCGGGTCAGTGCCAGCATCCGTAAGAGCGTAAAGTTAAATAAGGTGCTGTGTTCTGACAGAGTTAGGAGCCATTGGCTCTTCACCCTGTCAATCGCTCTTCTGACTGGAGGCTGCATTATACCTCTGGCTTCAAGAGGCCGCCCCCCTCCCCCCCCCCCCCCCCCGGTTGCGACTCACAAGTGCCATCACTCATGTGCTTGCAAAGCTAGAAGACATAGGGAGACAGACATAGGTCTGTCTATTGTCGTCTATGTCCATAGGCTAGGCTGTAAAGCGTGCCACTAAATGCTGTTACGAACAGCCCAAGCAAGATGGCAGCCACCGTAACAATGTACAAAAAGTAAAAATAAAGTCAGAAAATGGAAGCAGATTAGAATAAAAAAACATGTTCTATATCTCACTCTAATCAGTAACAGAAAATGTAGGTGACACATTCCCTTTAAGGCCATGTCGAATCTAGAACATAGAGAAAAGTCTTGTATTTAAGGAAGTGATTAGAGTGGCAGAGGAAAACGGGATGGAAAGTCGGTCTGACAGTAATGGAAGAGTCTCAAGTCATTCACAGATCAATAGCACATTGTTTTACATCATCTATAAGGTATGCTCCCTGTGCGGGGGATAAGTGATCACAGTGACTTCCATTTTTATCAGTTTTCAGTTGCTATAGCTATAAGTAGTCGGAAGGTTATAATCACACATGTGCTTTGATGACTGAGGTGACTCAAAGGCGTCTCAACCACATAAGAGAACGGTGGTGTAAAAGGGGAGTGATGTCACTGCACACAATGTGGTTGGAGTGGAAGAGTTCAGATTTTGTTTCTCAGGTCAAAAGTGTACAGCTACAGCTCACTCATTTATTTATTTTATTTTTTTTCCCTCTTAATTTATCTTTTAGTTAGATTAAGTATTTTACACATTTTATTTAGTTCAGAGTTAATGGGGGAGATTTATCAAACATGGTGTAAAGTGAAACAGGCCCCGTTGCCCCTAGCAACCAATCAGATTCCACCTTTCATTCCTCACAGACTCTTTGGAAAATGAAAGGTGGAATCTGATTGGTTGCTAGGGGCGACTGAGCCAGTTTCACTTTACACCATGTTTGATAAATCACCCCCTAATATTTTTACCCTTGTTTATGAAAATATGGGAGTCTCTACAAACTAAGAGGGCATTCACACGTTCTGGGATTACGGTGCATGCACGTAAGATGTGCTACAGATCAGAACGTGAAACTCCCGGCATCATATATTACGATGATGCCAGGAGACCCGAAATGATTCAAATCTTCTCACTACTGTACTAAAACAGTACTGATGCTCCCGGCAGAGCTCCGCCAAGGAATTCCGCCACATTCGCTCAGTGGGAACTGGCCCTAACAGATCAGATACAAAGTAAATAATAGGTGTACAAGAACGGCCACTGCAGCAGGTCACAGGCTGCAGCTGTG
Organism: Dendropsophus ebraccatus; assembly: GCF_027789765.1. NCBI lineage: Eukaryota > Metazoa > Chordata > Amphibia > Anura > Hylidae > Dendropsophus > Dendropsophus ebraccatus. The sequence continues at coordinate 135,257,678 of NC_091459.1, read as the reverse complement.
TGAAAGGACTAACAACACTGGTCCTTGGAAATAAAAGACTCCATCTTTGTGGATATTTAAAGAAATTGCAGTCTTTGCATTGTCTAATATGTAAACTATGATTAATGTGATTGGATAACAGCTTTAAGGGGTGGAAATAAAAAAAAAAAAATTTGGACCACTCAAGATCATCAAGCCACCTGATCAGTCTGGTACTGATATTTTTTCTTTCTTTCTTAGATTAAAAACATTGTAAACCAGTCCTTTTGCCATGTAGGAATCATTTCTGTCATCCAGAAGTATCCCGCTTTCTACTCGGTCATAAGAATGTAAAGGTAACACTGACAAAATCTTTTAATCTGGAACGGAATGGCCAGAAATTCCCGCTAAACCTGCTCTTAAGAAAAGCCGTCCTAATGCCGGATTAGCAGAAACCTTCCCGATAATCTGTATAATTTTCACTATGATTTAAATCTACACCTTTATCTTATATCTTAAGGACTAGAGATGAGCACATCGACCTGATCTACCAGGAACCTGTCACACCAAACAAGCCGCCTGGCCTGCCAGCATCATATCATAGAACAGGACCTGCTCACAGGAGTCTGCTCCCCCCCTGTACATCCCCCATACTCATTAACCCAATGACTGCAGTAACCCTGTTACCACTCTACTCCCATATATTCTACCTTCAACTTACTCCTTCCTCTGCCCTCTGGGATCTGCTAACAGGAGACGTATAATTTAGCGATCACCAATGGGCGCAGGATATTGCTGGGAATCTCCTATGTCTGCTCCCCTCCTGTGCATCCCCCATACTCATTAACTCAATGACTGCAGTAACCCTGTTACCACTCTACTCCCATATATTCTACCTTCAACTTACTCCTTCCTCTGCCCTCCGGGACCTGCTTACAGGTGACGTAGATTGTCATAATAATTTAGCGATTACCAATGGGTGCATGATATTGCTGGTGTGCAAAAGAACACTGCAGAGGCACCACCACATGTCTCGACATCAGTGAACAAGCCAGACATTCCTCCAGGAAGGAACAACCAGGCCAAGGAAAGTCTCCAATTAAGGAAATCACCCAAGCAAGGTATCCATCCACAGACAGCTGTTTCGGGGTATTTGCCCCTCATCAGTGTGGAGTTGGTTTCTGGCTAGTGGGAGCATTGCCTAGTGCATGCAAAAGGACGCTGGTTGACCTCAGGGAGATCAACCAAAACACCGCAGAGACACCATCACATGTCTCGACATCAGTGAACTAGCCAGACCTTCCTCCGGGAAGGAACAACCAAGCCAAGGAATGTCTCCAATCAAGGAAACCACCTGAGCAAGGTATCCATCCACAGACAGCTGTTTCATGATATTGCTGGGACCCTCCAGTGTCTGCTCCACACAAAGCCGCCTGTAAGATTCCTCCTGTACATCCCTCATACTCACTAACCCTACTCCCATATATGCAGGTTCTACCTTCACTTTATTCACCTAATTCCTCCCTCCTCCCTCCGGGACGGGATCCTCTCTGCCTGTGTCATTTACTTCATCTAGAGTTCACCTGTTTTTGTCTTTATTGTGTATAGTACCCTTTCCAAACCAAGCATTTTTGAAAAAAAAAAAATTCTTTTTCCTCATCTTCTAAGACCCTAACCTTTTCATTTTTACTGCTAAAGGAGCCATATGAAGACTTGTGCTTTTTATATTTATTTTACCACATAATGTATTACAAATAGAGAAGAATGAACCAAACTTCCCGACCTAAGATTTGTTCCAAAGTTTTCAAAAAGTTTGGTACCTAACCAGACTTTTTGCAGATTTCAGAAAGGAAAAAAAAAGCTAAAAAAAAAAATTGGTTTTACCACCTGTCCGCGCTCCCCAGATGTCCTCCTCTGGGTTTCAGTGTCTCCAGCCAATTGAGCTAGGAAGTGACAGCAATGATTGGCTGAGTGGGCTGTCACTAGAATGGCAGCATGCTCAGCCAATCACTGGCCATAGCACTGTCCTGTCTCAGTCAGTCAGTGATTGGCTGGGTGGGCTCTCACATTCGTCTGGGGGGTGACAGCCTGTTCGAGCCAATCACTGACCAGGGAGCTGCCCCATCTCGGCTATGGGGAGTGAAGAAGAACACCAGGGGAAGCACAGACAGGTAACTATAGATCATGCAATCGTTTAGTTGTTTTAGTGCAGTTCATTTAAAGTGACACTGTCACCTCCTTTTTGAATTATGACTGCTCTACACAGGTGTAAAGGGTAAATTTAGCAGCTTTCTACCTGGGATTGGGATACCTGGGCGGGGCTTCACAACCAAAGCGCCACTTAGCCACGCCCCCAACCTATGCAGGGATGATGAAGTTTTCAAGTTCAGCAAACCTGTCAAGCCGAAAAGTTTGCTAATTTTCTTTGCAAAGCTAGGCCAAAACCCCCAAAAATCAAATACACAAATTTGCAGGACAATAATTTTTTTCTTAATTCATTGTATGGTAAAACTGACATGCTAAATGTACTTTACATATCCGTACAAATCCAATGATACCAATGTTTTTGTTTTGTTTTACTAGAATCTTTTGTATCACGTTCTGAGCTCTATAACCTTTTTTTTATTTTTCCACCTACACAGCTGTGTGACGGCTAAATTTTGGGTCCTATTCTGTGTTTTTGTTGGTACATTTGCTAAGATGTGACTTTATATATATATATATATATATATATATATATATATATATATATACAGTGGTAACTTGGTTTATGGTGTAGGCCTTTTGGTTTAAGAGCTCACAGTTTTTCAAAATTGTGACTTGGTTTAAGAGCATTGCTTTGGTTTAAGAGCTCCCTGTACTGGGTGGGAGGGGGAGTGGGGGAGGGCCATGGCCTGCACAGGGTGGTCTGCAGCCCTGTACTCTGACTCAGGAAGTCTCCCTCACCTTCCAAATCATGAATATGCAAAAGAGGAGCCCGTGGAGCTTCATTGAAGAGCCTCAAAACACAGGACTAGCCAGAGATCCCTCCGGGAAGGACCCAGCCAAGGGGCAGCTCCTGTTAGGAAACCACCAAAACCACCATATTAAGTGGCACTATAAGTCAATGTAATGACAAGGGATAAACCAAGGCTAGGTAACCATCCACATACAGCTGTTTCAGGGTGTTGCCCCTAATCAGTGTGGAGCAGGATTCTGGCTAGGTGGGAGCAATGCCTAGTAGAGCCATGAGAGAAACAGATTGCTGAACTCAGGGAGACCAGCCAAACAACAACACTTCCTGCATGTTTCCCAGGGGGCAATGCACCTAGGACTTCCCTGCATTGAGCGCTTTCACTAGCAGCCGGCAGTGTTGTCGTTTGGCTGGTCTCCCTGAGTTCAGCAACTTAATATGGTGGTTTTGGTGGTTTCCTAACAGGAGCTGCCCCTTGGCTGGGTCCTTCCCGGAGGGATATCTAGCAAGTCCTGTGTTTTGAGACTCTTCAATGAGGCTCCACGGGCTCCTCTTTTGCATATTCATGTTTCCCAGGGGGCAATGCACCTAGGACTTCACTGTATTGAGCGTTTTCACTAGCAGCCGGCAGTGTTGTCGTTTGGCTGGTCTCCCTGAGTTCAGCAATCTGTTTCTCTCACCTTCCAAATCATGGCTTACATCAGGGGACAGGACTGTGCGGGTAATCTCTCCATAGCTGTAACCCCTCTCTCCCCGGACAGAGAGCGCTGCATGTATGTGCCCACATCTGCCCTGCTCATTCCTTCATGCTCCCTGCAGTCTCTGTCAGTCCTGATTGGCCCATGGTGAACACACACCCCTTCCCCATTGCTGTCATGTGACCACACAGACCTCTGACAGCAGCCCTGCTTCTCTATTCTAGCCTGTTGTACTACGCTACTGCATTATGGGGATCTGCAGTTCCATCCTGTATCTACAAACTGCTGCTGTGTTATCAGGTTTATGCCATTACTATACATTATACTCCACATGCTGATTGCTATACTGTACAGTAACTTATATCACATATTCTGCTGTTTCTGAATGTTTGTTTCATCTGTTCTACATGTTATTCAGAATATAAAATCATTATTTTTGGGGTGTGGAACCAATTGTCTGCATTTCTATGATTTCTTATGGAAAAATTTGCTTTAGTTTAAGAGTGGATGTGGATTACAAGCACGGTCCCGGAACAAATTATGCTCGTAATCCAAGGCACCCCTGTATAAATAAATATATATATATATATATATATATATATATATATATATATATATATATATATATATATATATAAATTATTTTTTTTTTTGTTGTTTTTTGTTTACTAAAATCCAACAATTTTTGGAGTTTGCTATTATTCTGCTTTTTTGTTATGGATCATGTGCAAAAAGGAATCATGCAATGCAATGGTTTAGCCAGTTCTGCTGAAATAAGGGTTACCGATTGAGCCACTGGACCTCAAATAATGCAGGAAAAAATTTTTAGATGTCGCAGTTGGTGTAGATTTTTGCATCTAAACAGTTAAATGACCAACAGTATGAGCTGGAACCCATCGAGTAAGACAAGGGCCCTGTTCCCTAGGCCATGTCTTAAGGGCCTATTACATGGGTCGATATTTAGGAGCAAGCGAGCGTTGTCCCGTCAGATCAGCGCTCTTTTGCTCCTTGCTACACGCGCCGACAGCAAGCGGGGGAGGGGGGGCAGCCGGAGCGATGGATGGTAGACCCTCGCTATTGTAGTTTTCTTTTTTTTTTTTTTCAAGATGTTGAAAGACAACAATCAGACGACAATGTGCAGGAGCTATTACACTAAGCAATTATCGCCCGTTATGGCCTTTTCCTGATCTATCCAGACAAGGGAAGGGTTAAAGGACCAGTAAGTATAAAATAAACAGTTAATGTAAGTAAAACCTATAGAAGAAGCTGCTACTATCAGTAACACATATCTATGGGAGTATTTCTGGAGGTTCTGGAGACGTCAGTTGATCACTGTAGGAAATTGTATTGACTTCCTGTCACTAATCCCTCTATGAAAGACTATTGTCAGCTACTCCTCAGCCCAAGATGGTGGCAACGCAAATACCAATAGATAACATTCAACTACACAGTAAATAGAGATAAGATGCAATGATGGTTTAATGTCCCTTTAATGGTGGGCAAACAGATTAGGTAAATGTCTACCATATAATGAAATCAAATACGCATGTGGTTTCCCCCCCAATAGCAGAAAGACAGATGGCAATGACCTTGTACCCTTCGCCCTTTTGAGGACACTTTCAGACTGAGCAATTTTTAAATAGTTTTTAATATCCATCCCCATTCATTCATAGGCAGTCAGGTGGGCGGTCCTACTCATTGATTGAAATCTATCTGTATATCAGTATATATAAAGAGAGTTGTTCATCCCTGAGTACATAGCCCAGAATGAACAAAAATTTACATGACAAAAAGTTGTCCTGGTTATCTGTTTAGCTTCTCCTCTTCTATAACATGAGGCCTGCAGATGGGTTTACATGTTCAATGTGATGGGTTCCCATTAAGTCAGCCATATACATATTTATCGGGAAATCAAGAGCAACTGTTGCCTGTTTTTTTTTTGCCAATTCCCTACCCCCTCCCTATGACTGATCCTCAACCAATCTCATTGACTTGTATTGAGACTGATGAGAAACAAATAGACCACCAAAACTCTGTTTTCCCCTCTTCATCTAGTCGGGGGGGGGGGGGGGGGGGGGGGGGGGGGGGGGGGGGGGGGGGGGGGGGGGGGGGGGGGGCATCATAAGGGAGTGGATATGGACTGAATCAGACTGAATCAGGCAAATATTGCGCAGAGTAACAAAGACAATCAGCCAAGAAGTGAGCAATCGTTCGCTCGTCGGCCAAATCCGTCTCTACAGTGACAGTGGCTATTACTGTAGACTGCAGGGCAGTCGTATTTTGGTCACTGATTGGCTGTGCAGGCTGTCGCCGCAGAGATGGGTTCGGAAGTGTTGGCGACGGCTGCAGTCAGCGGGGAATCCCAGAGACACCATGAGAGGACACTGGGGGAGCACAGAGAAGTAAGCATAACGTATATTATTTTCTATATAGCGACGCCCCCCACTAACACTTTTTAAAGCAAGGGCTGAACAGACATCAGTAACGGTGTCCGTGCAGCCCTTGCCGTCTAATAGAGCGCCAATCTAGTAGATGTGGGGCTCTCTTACCTCGCTCATTGGGCCATATTACTAATGGACAACTTCTGACGACTTCTTTGGGTGACCCAGATTGCTAACCCAGAACCTGTGCCACTTGCCTCCACTTGTGCCTGTACCGGTCTATGTTGCCTTGCCGCCTGCTTACGACTTGTACCTTCAGTGCCATAAACCAGTGCCTCCTGCTCTGCTGGGACCACTATACAGACAAGTATTCAGAAGCATCCTCTAGCTTCTACAACCCGGAGTAGGATAAGTGGGCACATGAACTAAAGCTGGCCATAGGCTGGAAATAGCTGTAAGCAAAATACTCCTGTTCTTGATCCTTCTTTTACTTGATATCTTCAAAAGAACAGTTGGTAGATCAGAAGTCTTCTCCCTAATGTGCGTAAGGTCACATAATGCTGTTCCATCAACTTAAAGGGGTTATGTATTATTAGAAAAACATGTCTACTTTCTCCTAGAGACAGCATCGCTCTTGTCTCCAAGTCAGCTGTGATTTGCAATTAAGCCCATTCACTTCAATGGAACTGATTTGCAAAACCTGCACCCAAACTGGAGACAAGAGTGGTGCTGTCTCTGGAAGAAAGTAGCTATGTCCTCTGGCCTCGAAGAAGGCCCGAGGACACCAGGGAACGTAATAAGTGAACTGTATTTTATACTTAAGGCAAGTTAGCGATGTCCGTGCAGCCCTTGCTGCCCGATAGTTGACTCGCCTAATTGCTCAGTAAACGAGTGCCAATTTAGCAGATTGGCACTCGTATACAGTTTATGATCTAGCCGTGTAAAAGGATCCTAAGAGGAGAACCCAGATTCTTTCTTCAGTGACTAATCCCCCAAAGAACAAAATTGTTAAAACCCAACATGCCCAATGCTTTCTCAGGAGACCCCGATACAGATTAGACAGTTTGGGGGAGATTTATCAAACATGGTGTAAAGTGAAACTGGCTCAGTTGCCCCTAGCAACCAATCAGATTCCACCTTTCATTCCTCACAGACTCTTTGGAAAATGAAAGGTGGAATCTGATTGGTTGCTAGGGGCAACTGAGCCAGTTTCACTTTACACCATGTTTGATAAATCTCCCCCTTTGTTTACAAGTCTTGTGGAAGATAGATTGGTGGATTTGGTGGCCACATCTAATGTATATAGCTAGGTGTGGAAAAAAATGTTGGTCAAATGTTGGACATGATTACACCAACATACATATAAACTTTCCATGAGAAATGGAACAAGTCATCGCGAAGGTCCCCTCACAGCCCCACCAGCCTTGGCTATAAAAAGAAATCTATCAAACAAGGCCGGGGGCAGGCAGAAGCCCCTGAAGACTACCCCTATGATTGGGTTCAGGCACCATGAAAGTGATAACAGATTCCCCTTAAAATAGGCTAGTAAAGCTAGTTAGGCCGTGACAGTTCAACCATAACCACATTTGTCCACACTTCCTTGGACGTCTTACCAATGCATCATGTTATCTAAACTCTATTAGTCACACATGGAGCTCGAAGATCCCTCTAAGGACCTTGAAAACAGCAAATATTTTTGCAAGACTTGAAAAAAAAAAAAAATCCCAAACAAATGCCTTATTCTGTATAGGTGACCTATCAACGTAAGCCACCCCCACACCGGCACATCTGCTTTCATCTCCTGATTTGAAAGACAAAAAAATGGGCCTACAGTAGCTTCAGAATTCAACCCTGAAACAATAGTGACGTCACTCTCAGCATGGATGCCAGGTCCGAAAAATCAGTAACAGGTCTTCGATACAGTCACGAGAGGAGAGAATTCTCACACGACGTTTATGGTTTCCCTAACAAATCACATCGACGGCAAATCTAAAACACGTAAACATATAATCCATCAATATAATGTGATAAGTCCACATATTGTACACGGAAGACAAGTCCGGGGTCTGCTGTCCAGATGTCATATTTGCATCTATATGGATGACAGGATACAATGTGGATATACCTTGTCTTCTCCAGCCACTCTTGTCTATCTTTCCAACACCTCATTTTCCTGCCCATCCACTTGTTTCTAGGACCAGGCACTTGTTCTTTTCCATAGCTAAGATTTTGTCACTCACACAGTCCGCCCTCCAACACTGACCTCTAATTCTCTTCCCCTGAAGTTTTTTGTTTTTCGACTTCTCCTCAGCTGCTCTCCACTTTGCTCCACATTGTTTTCTAACAGCTTAAGGTGGCGCTAGATGGTTTATCCAAATCCAGATAGCGTATCTATGGTGACAACCTATTTCATGGGAGTTTATTCTAAAAAATTTTTTAAAGTGTTTATATATAGGAAAATTTTTAGCTACTGTCAGGACTGGCAGGCGTAGACAAGAAGAGACAGTGACCCTAGATCTGAACCCACCCACTGTCACCTGCCTACTTGCCTCGGTCGACCCTAAACGGTCGCGGACAACCACGGAGTCGGTCCCTACACTGCGTAGGTGAATACACAAAACGTAGACAGACAAACAAAACACAATGGAGGATAGTCAACTAGCAGGGTCAAAACCAAACAGACAACGCAGTACAAAATCAGAAGGAGAGCGGATAGTCAAATGTCAAGCAAGAGGTCAGAACACGGGCAGAGCAATAGCAAGGGGGTTAGGACAGGGAACGCTGGGAAAGGAGTAGGGGAGCTGGGACTAGTGACAACTAATAGCCAGCGGGGAACTGAGGATCTGACTGCTTTTTATCCAGGGTAAGAGCTTAGGTCCAGCAGCTGATTGAAGCAGCCCTGATTCCAGCACCAAGCTCAGCTGAACAGACCTAGCAGTGCAGTAACCCCTGCACTGCCAGAAGTCTCACAGGCAAGGCAGGTGTGGCTGAAGTAAAACACAGTTCAGACACAATTCATATGCAAACACAGACAAAAATTCAGCGCTTCCTCGGCCGCCTGGCACAGACCGAGGAGCGCAAAGTCACATTCCTAACAGTACCCCCCCTCTTATGAGGGGCCTCCGGACCCTCTTTCAAAGGACTCGGCTTAGAGGGATTGCGAGCATGGAACTGGCGTATGAGGCGAGGAGCATGAATATCTTTGCTCGCCACCCAAGTTCGCTCTTCTGGGCCGAACCCCTTCCAATGGATGAGGTATTGGACAGAGTTCTGCACCCGACGAGAGTCCAGAATCTTTTCCACTTCAAACTCAAGATCCCCCTGAACGATCAGAGGGGCAGGGGGAGTAGATGGCAACACCGGAGTAACATACATCTTTAGGGTATAAACCCACACACCGTATAAGCAGCGTATTTACTGCTGCGATACGCAGCAAACACGCAGCAAATACGCAGCAGATTAGATCTAAATAACTGAACACAGCATCAAATCTGCACCAACAAATCTGCTGCGTATTTGTTGCGTATCTGCTGTGTATACGGTGTGTGGGTTTGTACCCTTAATAAAGATTTGTGAAACACATTATGAATGCGCATGGTTCTTGGCAGTTGTAACCTGAAAGAAACAGGGTTAATGATTTCAGTAATGGCATATGGACCAATATATTTAGGTGCTAGCTTTCCGGACGGAACCCTAAGCTTCAAGTTTTTGGTGGAAAGCCACACTTTGTCACCCACACAATACTCTGGGCCAGATATGCGTCTTTTGTTGGCTTGTCTTTTAGAAGATTCTTGGGCTTTAACCAAGCTCTCAAGAGCTCGAGCCCAGACTGTGCACAGTCTACTATAGGTCTTTTCAGCGGACGGGTTAACAGATTCAGAAGCATGCGCAGATGAATACCTTGGATGAAAACCATAATTACAGAAAAACGGCGACATTTTGATAGATTGATTTTCCCTATTATTGAGGGCAAATTCTGCCAAGGACAAATACTCCTTCCATTTGTCCTGGGCACCAGAAACAAAGCATCTGAGAAATTGTTCCAATGACTGGTTCACTCTTTCAGTTTGCCCATTGCTCTGAGGGTGAAAGGCAGATGAAAATTATAATAAAGTGCCCAATCGACCACAGAACTCCCTCCAGAACTTAGACACAAACTGCACCCCTCTATCAGATACAATGTTCTCTGGCACCCCATGTAGCCGTAGAATATGATTGATAAACAAAGATGCTAAAGCACGTGAATTAGGGAGTTTCTTAAGGGGAATGAGATGGCACATTTTGGAGAATCTATCAACAACAACCCAGATGACAGTCTTTCCTTTTGATGGCGGCAAGTCAGTGATGAAGTCCATTGAAAGGTGAGTCCAAGGTCTCTCAGGTAAAGGTAGAGGATGTAAAAGACCTTCGGGTAATCTGCGAGGGACCTTGGACCTGGCACAGACCTCACAGGCCTCAACAAACAGTTTAACATCTCTGGCCCAAGTAGGCCACCAATAACAACGTGAGAGCAAATACTTTGTGCCAGCAATGCCCGGGTGACCTGCTAATACAGAACAATGGGTCTCTTCAAGAACCCTGAGTCTAAGATTAGGAGGTACAAAGAGTTTCCCATCTGGAGTATTCCTGGGTGCTAGGGACTGTGAGTTTACCACCTGAGCTGCAAGTTCAGGTTGGAGAGTGGCAATGACCACTCCTGGTGTTAAAATAGTCTCAGGTTCTTCCCTGGGGGCACTGCTGACATCAAAGCTGCGAGACAGGGCATCAACTCGGACATTTTTAGAACCAGGACGAAAGGTAATCTCAAAATTAAACCGGGTAAAAAATAATGCCCACCTGGCTTGCCGGGGGGTAAGGCGTTTAGCCTTGTCCAGGTATAATAGGTTCTTATGGTCAGTTAAAACCTTAATCTTATGCTTAGCCCCTTCAAGAAAATGTCTCCATTCATCAAAGGCCCACTTAATGGCCAGTAGTTCTCTGTTGCCGATATCATAATTACACTCTGTTTTAGAGAATTTTCTTGAAAAGTAGGCTACAGGGCTTAAGTTAGTCAGTGTCACAGGACCCTGTGAGAGAACTGCTCCAACCCCTACCTCCGAAGCATCCACCTCAATGATAAATGGTTGCTCAGGATCAGGCTGAATAAGGATTGGAGCTTCAGAGAAACACCTCTTCAACTGTCCAAATGCCTGTACGGCTTCGGGGCTCCAGTTCACCAGATCTGCCCCTTTTCTGGTCAAATCAGTTAATGGTTTAGCAATGACAGAGAACCCCTTAATAAATTTTCTATAGTAATTGGCAAACCCCAAAAACCGTTGCAGGGCCTTGAGGTTAGTTGGGCGTTCCCATTTCTCAATAGCGGTCACTTTAAGGGGGTCCATACAAAAAGAGTTAGGGGTGATAATATAACCAAGAAAAGAGACTTTCTGGATCCCGAACTGGCACTTGGACAATTTAGCGTAGAGGTGATTCTGTCGGAGTAACTCCAATACCTTACGGACGTGACAAACATGAGAGGACCAATCTGGTGAAAAAATTAAGATGTCGTCCAGGTATACTACCAGAAACTGACCAAGATATTTACGAAAGACATCATTTACAAAGTGCTGAAAAACTGCCGGCGTGTTACTTAACCCAAAGGGCATGACTAGGTATTCAAAATGCCCTTCAGGGGTATTGAAGGCAGTTTTCCATTCATCCCCTTCTCTTATTCGAATCAGATTGTAGGCCCCACGAAGATCAATCTTGGAGAACCACTGAGCACCCACAATCTGATTAAACAGATCCGGAATAAGAGGAAGGGGGTGCTGATTCTTAATGGTGATCTTATTAAGTTCACGGTAATCTATGCAGGGTCTAAGTCCACCATCTTTCTTCCCCACAAAAAAGAAACCAGCACCTAATGGAGAGCAAGAGGGACGAATATGACCTTTGCGAAGACTATCCTAGATGTATTCTCGCATGGCCTCCCTCTCAGGTCTGCACAAATTAAAAATTCTCCCCTTAGGATATTTGGACCCTGGAATCAAATCAATAGCACAATCGTACGGACGGTGCGGTGGCAGAACTTCCACAGATTTTTCATCAAACACATCGGCAAAGTCAGCTACAAACTCAGGAATCTCTCCCTCCATAGTAGAGCAGTCTGTGACATTTAATGCAATACAGTGAGAAGAACACTTAGAACCCCATTTAATCAACTCCTTAGTGGACCAATCAAATACAGGATTATGTTGTTCCAACCAGGGCAAACCCAAAATTATGTCAGAAGACAAGTTATCTATGACCAGAAAATCAAGAATCTCCTTGTGTACTGACCCAACCTGCACCTCCATAGAAGGAGTAATGTACCCGACTTTACCCTGGGCCAGGGGTGTAAAATCAGCACCAGTAATAGTCAACGGACATCTAAGCTGAAGCGGGCATATTCCCAGAGCTGACCAGAATGCAGAGTTAATGAAGTTGGCCGAGGCCCCCGAATCCACATGAGCATAACCAGAAACAGATTTGTCTCCCAAAAACAAAGAAATAGGCAACATTAATTTGTTTTTCTTTTCAAGAGGTACCTGGGCACCTGAGTGACCCCCTCGATCGTCACTCAGGCGCTGGAGTTTTTCCGGAGGTGGTTCTGGTCTGGAGGTACATTCCCTCACCCGGTGTCCGGCCTTTCCACAGTACAAGCAGAGATTATGTTGTAGGCGGTAAGCCCGTCTAATCTTGGCATCCGCAACCCCGAGTTGCATGGGTTTATCTTGCAATCGGGGAACAGAAGGACTTAACTTAGGAGTAGAAACAGCAGAGGACAGGGTTTTAGAAGATTCAGGGGTGTCTTTCTCTCTGCGTCTGTCTCTGAGTCGTCTGTCCACCCGTATGGCTAATGTCATGGTCCCCTCTAAAGTATCAGGGGTAGGGTACACTACCAATAGATCTTTAAGCTGATCCGACAACCCCATCCGGAACTGGCAACGCAGAGCTGGATCGTTCCAGCCGGATGGTACACACCACTGCCGGAACTCAGCACAATATTCTTCTACAGGTCTCTTACCCTGTCTCAGAGAAGTAAGCTGATGCTCTGCTACTGCCGCCTGGTCTGGGTCATCATATAATAGCCCTAGGGCAGCAAAAAATTGATTCACGGAGGTCAACTCCATGGATCCAGGGGACAATGAAAAAGCCCACTCCTGAGGAGGACCCTGCAAGAGGGACATAATAATGCCCACCCTTTGGTCCTCGCCCCCAGAGGAGCAGGGGCGCAAACGAAAAAACAACTTGCATCCCTCTCTAAATGTTCGGAAACTCCTCCTGTCTCCCTTAAACTTTTCAGGGAGCTGCACAGGAGGTTCCAGAGGTAGAGGGGTGGTCATGGTCACCTGTAGTGGTGCAGTCTCTTGCTCCTGGACGCGCTCAGCAAGGTTCTGAACCAGCGTGTTCAGACCTTGCATCTGGTTAACCAGAGCCTCCATGGCATCCATGATGCAAGGTGACTGCAAAAAAAAAAAAAAAAAAAAAATTTTTTTTTTTTTTTTTTTTTTAAGGCTGGCTATTCTGTCAGGACTGGCAGGCGTAGACAAGAAGAGACAGTGACCCTAGATCTGAACCCACCCACTGTCACCTGCCTACTTGCCTCGGTCGACCCTAAACGGTCGCGGACAACCACGGAGTCGGTCCCTACACTGCGTAGGTGAATACACAAAACGTAGACAGACAAACAAAACACAATGGAGGATAGTCAACTAGCAGGGTCAAAACCAAACAGACAACGCAGTACAAAATCAGAAGGAGAGCGGATAGTCAAATGTCAAGCAAGAGGTCAGAACACGGGCAGAGCAATAGCAAGGGGGTTAGGACAGGGAACGCTGGGAAAGGAGTAGGGGAGCTGGGACTAGTGACAACTAATAGCCAGCGGGGAACTGAGGATCTGACTGCTTTTTATCCAGGGTAAGAGCTTAGGTCCAGCAGCTGATTGAAGCAGCCCTGATTCCAGCACCAAGCTCAGCTGAACAGACCTAGCAGTGCAGTAACCCCTGCACTGCCAGAAGTCTCACAGGCAAGGCAGGTGTGGCTGAAGTAAAACACAGTTCAGACACAATTCATATGCAAACACAGACAAAAATTCAGCGCTTCCTCGGCCGCCTGGCACAGACCGAGGAGCGCAAAGTCACATTCCTAACAGCTACATTTACATGTTTATTGGAGATAGGCAAATTTCCAGCACGCTCGGGATCAGGCGGCATTTCATTATCCATGGCTAAAGAGGCCATAGGCTGTTTCCATGTTTTCCAAGACTCCCTAGGGTTGCATCCAACTTCTGCAGCCACCAGTAATCAAATGTCGCACTCTCGGGGTTCAGGCAAACGGGAGCATGCTCATCTCTATTTCACATAAATCAAACCAGAGTGTCTTCCAAAAGGATTAGTCGCCCATCTTTAGATAGATGGTAGCGGGTTCTTCCACTCGCCAGAAGAAGGTAGGAGGCTGGTTGGCTAGAGAGATGCTCCGGTGGGGGGAAAAAAAGTATGTCTTCCAAAAAAATAAAGAAAATAACTCTTCCATTAGCCATGCCAAAATGTCCTCTAAAAGAATGAGACAGCCATAGCCAGCTATAGGCAGCGGTTTTGGGGTTCTTGCTCAGACCAGGATACAGATTACAACATACATCAAAGGATTCTCCAGTTCCATAAAAAAAGTCATCATTTTTTTTTATTTCTATAGAAGTCAAACCGACATCTTTCACAGAACTCCCAGCATCATGTATCATTATGATGCCCGGAGCTGCAAAACAGTTTAAATCTTCAAGCTATTGTACTGATACAGTCACATGGCTGTATCAGTATAATAGCGTAACGATTTAGGCTATGTTCACACTACGTAAAAGTACGGCCATTGTTGCTGATGGCAACAACGGCCGTACTTTTCCCGCGGTGGAACAATGCCTGTTGTTCTATGGGGTCCCGGCCGGAGCGTACACACATCGTGTGCGCTCCAGCCGGGATCCCATACGCCGCCGCAAACAACTGACATGTCAGTTTACTGCGGCCAGAATTCAGTGAATTCCGGCCGCAGAAAGACCTGCGGCCTCTGGCCGCTTGCTTTACTGTGGGCTATGGGAAGCTCTGATGCGGGCGCGCGCTGATGCGCCCACATCAGAGCTCTGCGGCCAGAAGGATCATCTGGCCGGTACTTAAGTACTGGCTGAGATGATCCGGCCGTTCCGTGACCCAGCCGGGGTCACGGAACGGCCGGTCTCTTACGTAGTGTGAACATAGCCATAAACTGTTTCAGAGCTCTGGCATCATCATGAATGATGGATACCTTGATCTCTGAAGTTCGATCCATAGCACATCATCCGTATTTACGCACCATCCATGGAATGTGTGAATGTCCACTAAGATTGTTGCTCCGTCATGGATGAGGATGTATGAAATATCTGAAATGCGTGGGTTTGACTTCTTAAAGGAGAACTCTGGTGGGGAGAGGCAAAAAATCATTATTGGCAAGGGGTCAGGGGAAATTAAAAAAAGATAAATGCTCACCTGTCCCCGGGCCCATACTCCGCCGCATTACCGGGCTCCCCTACCCCCCCGGGTGTCCTCTTCTCCCAGTTTCCGGGTACGTCAGGACCCAAGCTGAATGTCCCAAATGGGTGGGATTTAGCCCGCTCAGCCAATCCGTGACTGTCGCGGTGTCCCGCCCAAGTCACTGACTGGCTAAGCGGGACATCCGTCAACCGGGTCATGACATAGGGGAGGGGAGCTAAGAAGACAGCTGGCTGAGGTCCAGGAGTGGGGTGCGACGCAGCACGGCACCGTGTTCCTCCAGCCCAGAATAATTTTTTGAAAAAATTTTTGGAAAATTTTACAAAGCTGGAGAATCCTTTGTTGTTTTTTCATACGCAACCTCCACAGGTTCATTGGTATTTCTCATAATCTCACAAACTCTGATCTTCCCCATGTGGGAGCAGTTCTATGCTAAATGGAGGCGCTGATTATCATGGTTTTAGGGGACATATTGGCTAGGGTGATGCCTTTAATGCAGTTGGGGGAAGGAGGTACTCGTTGACAAGACCTACAGTACTTGGTGTAATACGGAACCATACAGCTTACTAATTGACAGGCTTCTTTCATATAGCACTGCAGTAGACCCAGTAAAATGGTTTAGCACATGGATGTGTTCTGTATGATGCATCTATAAGCCTACTGAATAGGATTAAATATGGGACCTGTCACATCTCTGGCAATAATCTGGTAACATGACACATTTTCTATGTTTAGAGGTCAAGAGACTATTGTCATGTTTAGTTCATTTCAATTAGAGTTACACGGGATACAGCCATAGACTCTACCAGCTTTACAAGCTATTCAGCTTTGTAGACACACTGAACTGATATAACAAATACAAGTTGTTCATGTATGTTATAGAGTCAGAGAATTCCTGATTTTATAACTAATAAATGAATAAATTAATTAATTAATTAAATAAATACATGTTAAGCCATTAATGAATACGCTACATGTATGTTAAAGGGGAACTATCAGTAGGTTAGACAAATCTAGGCCTGGAGGAAGGTATTTCTCTAAGGCCTCATTCACACGTTCAGTGTTTTTCAGGGCCGCTAAATCTCTCGCTATTTTTCCTTCATGATCCGTGAAAATTCATCTTTAATTGCATCCGTAGTTGCATCCATGGTGCCTGTTGTTTTTAACTGATGTGTAGCAACCCACCCCCTGAACCTGGCAGTCCATCACCAAGATGCCTCCTTCTCCCAGCTTCCCAGGGCACGAGTGACATGACTCATGCGCTCTGCGTTAGAACTTTTTTTTGCGACACAGCTTGCACATCGGATGGTGGCCTTGGATCGTGTGACTAGTATTATTGGATTCGATGGCCCCTAAAATTGTCCCTGGTTGCGGATCCACGATCACAGGCAACTTTATGGAATGTGGGAATAAGGCCTTACCTTCATCCTTGGCACCATTCCTGTGGAGTTATTTGTTTACACCTCAGTCCAGTAAGACTGTTAGGAGCACTGCTGCGCCCCCATAGTGCTGATCCGTGGGGGTCGACTAGGGGCAGATCAGCTCTATGGGGGGGGGGGGAGTGCTCCTAACGGTCTTGCTGGACTGAGAAATAAATACTAATTGCACGGGAATTGCATCAAATTATTAACTTGTTTTATATTTAAAGGAGAAGTTTAGCGAAAATTTTTATTAAAGTATTGTATTGCCCCCCAAAAATTATACAAACCACCAATCACTTATTATGGGAAATGCTTATAAAGTGCTTTTTACCCTGCACTTACTACTGCATCAAGGCTTCACTTCCTGGATAATATGGTGATGTCACTTCCTGGATAACATGGTGATGTCACTTCCTGGATAAAATGGTGATATCACTTCCTGGATATCATGGTGATGTCACTTCCTTGATATCATGGTGATGTCACTTCCTGGATAACATGGTGATGTCACTTCCTGGATAACATGGTGATGTCACTTCCTGGATAACATGGTGATATCACAACCCGACTCCCAGAGCTGTGCAGGCTGTGGCTGCTGGAGAGGATGATGGCAGGGGGATGCTCAGTGTCCCTCCAGCGCCTCGTGTCCCTGCCATAAAGGTCTGTGCAATGTCCCTGCACTATAGAGGTGACACTGAGGAAGAACGGTCAGTAGAACTAAAATTCATCTGAATAAGGGGAAAACCTACACTAGCAACGGTCGAGTGCATGAAAGCCGTCTCCATGTGCTGAGTCATAAGCTGATCAGGAAGTGGTTAGTGAAGTCGTAGGATATTTGCCAGTCACCAGAACAGCTCACAAAGTTCTAAATCCAGTCTGGCGACAGATCACACACATCTACATCTATATTAGGCGACGTGTGTGTGTTCACACATGGGTTTATACAGATGTTACAAAGACTGGTGGCGTCCTCTAGGCAGAAGAAGTCTGTGGCTAATTTAAGAAAGATCCCCCTGTTATTGTCAGAATTCATTGGCATTCTATGTTGTATGATGGCATCTCGCTATTCTCCAATGTCTGCTGTAGGGAAAACCAAATAGCAGTATTCTAGATTTTAATGTAGGGGGGGAAAAAAAAAAGATAAGTAAAGTAGCTCGCTCCCAGAAGGAAAAGCACCTGCTCTCTGGTGCCACCTATTGGAGGGAGCATCCCAACAAGTCAATGATTGACTCCTATAAGAAGCCTTGGAATACGACTTGGGTTTTGATATTCTAGACAAGAATTTCCAGTCATGTTTTAAGGCTTCTTAAGGAGCCAACCATAGACTTAAAGGGATGCTACCTCCAGAAGGTGGCGCCACAGAGTAGCCTCTCTTGCTTTTGGGAGAGAGCTTACTTGCGTATCCCTTTTCTCAAAGCTCTCAGAAGTCTATAAGGGCCCTATTACACTGAGCGATAATCAGCTGAATTAGGCCGCTTCATCTGATTATCGCTCAGTGTAATAGAGAGAACGATCGGCAGATGAAACGATCATTGGCTGATCGTTTCTTTAGGTCCAGACCTAAAATCGTCTGACGCGCATCGCTACATGTAATAGTAATGTGTGGTCGACGGCTGATGATTGTAGTATAAAATAATTAACTTAGTATAGTATAATAGTATAAAAGTATTAACTTACCTTACCACGTTCCTGGGTGTCCTCAGGCCTTCCCTGGTCTCTGCAACTCTGTCTTCTGTTCCCATCTGGTCCGGTCTCTGCACTAACAGGCTGCTCAGCCAATCACTGGCCAAGACAGGACCGTAGCCAGTGATTGGCTGAGTGGCCTGTCAGTGCAGAGACCGGACCAGATGGGAACAGATAACAAAGCTGCAGAGACCGGGGAGGGCCCGAAGACACCCGGGAACGTGGTAAGGTAAGTCAATACTTTCATATTTTATACTACAATCATCAGCTGTCAGACACACATCGCTATTACACGTAGCGATGCGCATCAGGCGATTTTAGGTCTGGACCTAAAGAAACAATCAGCCGATGGCGGACAATCGGCCATGACGGATAATAATTGGACGGGTACGGACGATAATCGCTTGGTGTAATAGGGCCTTAAGTCTTTATGCACCTTTTGCCATTCTCTTTAAGAAAACCCATCAGCTTATTTCTTTCTCCTGGCAGATAGTTGGAGATAGAGAGGTCTAACAACTGTTCGTCCCACTATTCCTATGATGAAATAAGAGGTCGCAGTTATAAATTTCAATACCACAAACGTGACGTTAATTTTTACTTTTTGGAAATATTTTTTCATCTTTCTTGTTCCATCCGCTTAGAAGCATCACTAAATACTCATGTGCTAATATGTTTATATTGGCGTGCCTTCATCCGTATCAAACCAATTTTCCTCTTAAATCAGTTTTCCTTTCTCTAAATGGTAATATCCTCCAATAAGGACTCTAACTAGTGGCGTATAATTTGAAAGACTAAATCAATGAATATATGAATCAATACAAACTGATTTGAAGCTGTAAATACCAATTAGCCATAATGTAAAAATACACACAATTCCCCTGGTTAAAAGAAACAATACATAAAAAATAAATAAAAATTAAAAAAATCCATTAATCCAACTAAATTCTACAAACACATGCCCAAAACATTTTAGTTCACTGTTAAAAAATATTATTACATAATAATAATAAAAAAATATATTATTTTTAAGAAATCAAAAATATTATTTTTTTTTCCCTTTTATCTAAATTTTTTTAATAAAAAAATTCAAAATTGGGGGAAAAATTTAAATTAGTCTAAAATTACACAGCAACGTGTGAAGCACAACTGCAAATTGTATCTCACGACCAAAATATTTGTGCAAATTGATATCACACAATTGTATTACAGTTGCATCTTTGTTGTTAAAGGGGTTGTCCAGGTGTACAGCACCACTCCTGTCTTCAGTTTTGGCGTGGGTTTTGCAGCTCAGTTTGACTTCAAGGGAATTTCTGATTTAATATTAATAATAATATTACACAGGATAGGGGAAAGGTATGAGATTCGTGTGGTCCAACCCGGGGGTCTCTAGTGAGGCATCCCGACTGCTTTGTTTGGACTGGAGCTACAGGTTGGTACTTGACCTGCAACTCCATTCATTCTCTATGGAGCCGCAGGAGAGAGCTGAGTGCTATACAAAGTCGGTGGGGCACCATGCTAGAGCGTTCGGACCCCCCTCCCGATCTTATACTTTAATATTAAATCAGAAAACCTCTTTTTTTTGGGGAAAAAAAAAAACCTTTGCTGTATTTTTGTAATCCTGGATATTCTCTTTAAAAATTGAACTTGCGTTGAGATCAATTGTGGCAAAGTCGTGTGCAACTTGTGACCGAAAACCCGTAAAAAATGAATTTTATGCAACCAAACCCCAATCCCTAACCAGCATCCCAAAAACATTGTGGTGGTTGTGAAACCAAGAAGTTACCGAAGAAATACAATCCCGAAACTTGCTGTTCAGATACAAATGTGTGGAGTTCGTTCAAAGCATCTTCATACAAAAAATGGATAACGCTGCATGCGTTCCGACCCATCCAACTGTCGAGAACGATCCCGATCAGTTGGAACACGTGTAGCGTTATTCATTGTTTCCAAGGAGATGCTTTGAATAAACTTCACGCATCTACAAGTGAACAACGAGCATCGGGACTGTATTTCTTCTGTGAATTTTATGCGACGGTCTTGTTGCAGTCGCCCTACGTTGCGTGTGGCATGCGACGTCACTGTGCGGCACTGCAGTCCACATGACACATGATCAAAGTCGCCGTTTACCTTCCTAAAAAGAAACAATACTGTAACAATAGAGATATTGTATCGGTCATGTGAAATTTACCAAAAAAAATTATGAATTAAAAATAATTTTAAAAAAATTACAATTATCGAGGAGCAACGAATTTTTGACCTCATATAACCCACACAAATGTACAGATACCTCCCTGTTATAATTAGAATTAATAGGGTCTCCACTACTGAATAGAGAGAAAACAATCCAATAAGCCCCGGTTGGTTCTGGGGGTTTTGGCTTCTAGACGAGGACAATTCTGCGGCTGCTTTTTGAAAGAAAGAGAGAGAGAAAAAAAAAAACAGGATGAAGTATTTATCTGTTAGCCTGTCTTATTCTTTTGACTTGCACCACAAAGCAGAGCAAGCCTCTAAATTGAGAGAGAGAGACAGATTATTCACCAGTCTTGTGTGGTACAGCTGCTTACCCCCCGCTGCAAGCAGCTAGGCAGCACAAAAAATGGGAGAAAACAAAGGCGACATGCCGATCAGACACAAAAGACTCATCATTTTAGAAATGCAAAGAGAGAAAATACCCAGGAAGGAAAATTGACAGACAAAACTGTAGAAAAGCCCACTGATCTACTCAATGGAAGAGGAAAAAAAAAGTCAGATTTTAATATCACTTGATTTTTGGTTATTGGGTAAGAAGGAGCAAGGGGGGGGGGGGGGGGGGGGAATAATCACGGCTGAAAATTATTTGTATGGAACAAGAGTGACTGGAAATGGGTTTAAATATCTGATATTTAAAGCTGGAAATATAATAATACCAATAAATTAATACATTTTAACATTTTACTGTAATTCTAACATTGGGCATTTGTTTATTTTAAAATTTTCAAAAATAAAAAAAAAATACTTAAAAAGGAGCGTTAGATCTATAATGGCATACTGGTCCCCACAAGTCCATAATACAGACCTGTAGGCACTTGATCTTCCAAAGAATGGGGTGTATTAGTGTTGAGAGAGTATGGGAGCATCGAGGGGCTTGATGACGTTCCCGATACTTCCCGATGGCGTTGCGTTAAATGACGAAACAGGGGGCGAAATTGATCAAAATTAGAACAAAAAATTTTATAGTTTGACCAGGCACCCTCTGATCTGCCAAGTGGAGGGGAACCTGGTTAAATGCTCGAGTCTCCCATGGATTTCAATGGGGTTCATTACTTGTGTTGAGCACTTGAATTCGACTTGAATAAGTTCTGCTTAACACTGGTGTCTATGTATGTCAACCTACATTAGGGATCGGCCTACATTACATTAGGGATCTTTGGCCTTCCAGCTGTTGCAAAACTACAATTCCCATCATGCCTGGAGAGTTAAATCTTTGGCTGTCCAAACATGATGGAAATTGTAGTTTTGCAACAGCTGGAGGTTGGAAGGATCCCTATCCCTGCCCTACACTGAAGTAGAAAATCCACTGATACTTTATTTCTTCTTAAAGGGGGTTTCCGACAGTATGCCTTTCGTCCGCTTGTGATGCAAACCTGATGTTTTGCTGTCCCCTCAAGTCACGATGCCTTGGCCAAGGTATTTAGATACAGGACTGAGGCAGCAGACTGATTTTTTGCTCGGAATCTATGATTGGGAATGCCACTAACCATATATATATATATATATATATATATATATATATATATATATATATATATATATATATATATATATATAATGATGACTGAATATTTTAGGAGGAAATCATATGGCTCGTTGTTATCTGGCTAACATAGTCATTTTCCAAAATATTTATTGAAGGTGATAAGTAGCTTCATGCTGAGTTAAGAAGGATTATACACAGGAAATGTATACTGGCCGAGAAGAAAATACTTTCACCTCCATCTCACTATGATACTTTTCTCTATTATGTCTCTGTCTTCACTTCTAAAAGGAGTTTTTGGCTTTTAACAATTCCTAGACAAATAAACTAATGGTGCCTCACTGTTAGGACCCTCAACGATCAGTTGTAATCTGCGGTGGAGCTAGATTGGCGCTCGTTTACTGGGCCTATTACACGGCCTGATTATTGTTTAACAAGGGCTGCATGGACATCGTTACCAATGTCCTTGCAGCCCTTGCTTAACATAATACATTACCTGTCCAGGCTGCAAGGCTCCTCTTGCGATCTTCTTCTCCCCAGGTCCCGCGCGCTGCAGCTTCAGAGCGCCCTGTGTCAGGTGATAGGCCGCTCAGCCACTCGCTGGCCGCGGCGGTCCTGGCCAGTGATTGGCTGAGCGGCCTGTCAACTGAGACAGGCTGAAGCTGCAGCTCGCGGAACCCGGGGAGAAGAAGACTGCAAGAGGAGCCCTGCAGCCTGGATAGGTAATGTATATCGTCAGCCGCTAGCCACGCACCGCTACTGCAAGTATCGATGCGCAGTCGGCGCCCGACAATTATAGGTTGAAACCTATATCAACGATCAGCTCATGATCGTTTTCATCAGCTGATCGTTGTATCTATTAGACTGAGTGATTATCGGCTGAATCGGACCGATTCAGCCGATTAACGTTCCGTGTAATAGTACCCTTAGGCTGTGTATATAATGCATGGGTATCTCCAGGGATGAAGGAGGTCCTTGTAGGAGCTCTGGCTAAGGTGTGGTGGTCCTGAGAGGCTCCTCTCTACTAAAGCTGCGCACACACGTTAGACTCTGTTCACACAAAGCAAACTGGCAGCCTCCGTGTTATAATGACAGTCTATGGGAGGCTGACATGCCTCCTATCTCCGCGCTGAAGAATGGAGAGACTTGGAGAGAGGAGGCGCGTGAGCCTCTCATAGACTGTCATTATGACAGGGAAACTAGCGGAATCCTGCCAGTTTTGCTCCATGTGAACAGAGCCTAAAGCTGGCTGAACCTACCACTTCAGTGGTTTTGGCTGACAGTCAAAAATATATGGTAGCATTCGGCTGTCCTGGAAAAAAAGATTTGTTCTGGGAAGGATAAAGGTACCCATAAATCTTCAATATGGTCAAATAATTGTTTGGCTGACAGTTATATCTGCATAAACAAATGTTCGGCACAGCCTAGCGTTCCTGCTTTCCTGTAGGAAGGGGTAAGCGGCTTCCAATTCGCTCTGGCACTGGCTTATCTCTCCAAGAAGAGGTTTAGGCAGTGAAAATCCACCATGCCCAACCCGCAATAGGATGATGTCTGTGGAGACTCAGGAGACTCCCATACACCTTAAACTGTCTAAAGAATAAAATGTATATTTTACGTCACCAGTGTTGGAAAGTACCGGACACTGCTGATGGATTTCCCGCTCAACCAGTCAATGACTACAGCAGTGTCCCACCCCAGTAACTGACTTGCTCAGTGTGCAGTCCATCAGCTGGGTCATGATGTTGCGGTAGGGTGAATCGGTGGAGGCCAGCGGGGGGGGGGGGGGGGGGGGCGGGGGCCAGCCTCCTGCTTGCTCAGCTCTCAGTCAGTATCTGCCAACAGCGGACTGGTCTGCAATCAGATATAGTTGAACCTCTTACCCTGTGTTGAAGCTGTGGTCTAATGATAAATCACCTGTCTAGACACCAGCAACAGTTTGTTTTCTTTGGTGGTCGTGCATTAGTAATTGCGTCATTGAGCATCCTGATGACCTGGAGGACCACTGGGGGGGTCAGGTGGGGTACTGTGTGTGGGGATGGGGGTTATCCAGGATGGGTAGTGTGTGGGGATGGGGGTCGGCCAAGATGGGTAGTGTGTGGGCCATATGGGGCAGACAGAAATTTGGTGGCATGGTTTGCTTATGGGGGGCCCAGGCAAATTTTTTGCAGAGGGGCCCCATGCAGTCTGTGTCTGGCCCTGCAGTAAGGGACGTGAGATGCATAATCCACTGCACAGGCAAATTACCAAAAAGCAGCATGCCCTCTAGGGGAATGCCAACTACCACACACTGTCAGCACCTCCAGTAGGGCCTGGGTGCTGACAGATTCCCTTTAGGGTGCCTTCACACACACCGGATCCTCGGCGGATTTCATGCTGCGGATTTGAAGCAAAATCCGCTGCGGATCTAGTGTCAGTGCATCCCTATGAGAATACAACCTTGCAGCGGGATTGACATCCCGCTGCGTGTATTTAAGTTAACCCCCTGCTGGCCGGAGCATGCATCACGCACTGCAAATCAGCGCACTCATCCGCTGCGGATCCGGTGTGTGTGAAGGCACCCTTAAGGAAAACCCACATTTAGCTATCCAAATGAAATACTGCTCCTTCAGTTGCAAATCTACACAACACACTGTGGGCTGGTCGGACATAATCAAACCTGATAGCTCAGCCCCATCCATCAGCCTGGGATGATTATCTGAGATACTAACCAGAAATGTTTCCATTCTCCTGGTGGTGTCAGACACATTACTTGGGATAAGCGGACATGCCTCTCAAATAAGATGTCTGTTCATGGCTATCCATGGGGGTGTATCCATGGGGGCTTAAACTAAGTTGGAAATTACCATATAACAAAACTATCTTGTGCCAAGATTGTTTCCAAGAATTATATGAATGTAAACCAGAGGAATAACACCAATTACAAATTGCCCAATATATGTAACAGATCATGCAGTGTCAACCTCCACCGGGACCAGGCTCTAATACAGGGGTGTCAAACCTACGGCTTTGAGGCTGTCCCAAAACTACAATTCCCTCAAGGCTTGGACTCTCAAAGCTTCAGCTGTCCAGGCATGATGAGAACTGTAGTTTTGCAACAGTTGAGGGCCGCAGTTTGACACCTGTGTTCTAATACAACTATGGGCCCCAAAGGTCCAGCAGAAGACAACCCCATTAGGAGTTGAGTTTGAAGCCAGACTAATGTCTGATTCTTCTGGACTTGATTACATACCCTATGGGGGGAGTTTATCTTCATACACCCTGGTGTACACCAGGGAAAATGCTGACGTACGCGCCTCACGATTGATGGGGGGGGGAAGACGGGAAGAAGGAGTGACCTCCTTCCGCTCCTGATTTGTAATGATTTATGCCTAACAGATGTAGACCATGGCAAAAATCTACACCTGCTCCGAAGCACTGTGTACCTGGCCTAGCGTATGTTAACTGAGCAATAAGGCTTACAGTGTTAGGCCATGTTCACACAATGTAAGTTAAGTATTAATCACGGCCTTTGTTGCCGATTAATACTTAACCTACATTGTGCTGCAGCTAGAGGGAATCCCGGACAGAGTGTATACACATAGCTGCGCCACCTTCGTTAGTGGGGCAGAGAGGGGCATTACGGGGGTGCGGCAGCATTTATCATTTTTCTGCGTGCGCTGCATTTATCATTTTTCCGGTGGAAAAATGATACTGAAACCTACTGCAGCTCTGAGCTGACGTAGGTTTCAAAATTTTCGCACAGACGGGCTCCGTGCACTCGGGATTTATGTAGGGGCAATGCGCCTCGACATAAGTCCCCGGAGCTGCGGGGACATTTGTAAGCCTGGCGTAAAAAACGCCGGACTTCATAAATGTCCCCCATAGTAAACAATTCGTCTGGGATCGCTATCGGCCACGCAAAAAACTGACATGTCAGTTTTCTGTGCCCAGTATTCATTAAATAGCGGTCGCAGAGAACCTGTCAGTGCACACAATGGAGCGCGCCGCTATGGCCAGATGCTCCATTCTGTGCAGCGGGGAATTCGGATGCGGGGGCACACAAATGCATCCATCAAAAAATGGATCAAAACTCATCCGTTTTTTGGAGCTTACATAAAAATATGGTTGAGAACATTTTTGTGTACACCAAAAAAAGAAAGCATTTTGATCAGTTTTTTGATCCTTTTTTATAATGGAAATCAATGGAAAAACAGAATAAAACGGATGCACGGATTCCATAAATTGGATAGGGGAAAAAAAAACGAGTACAAAAACACAGTATGAACCCAGCCTTACTATATCTCTACTATTTAGAAGGACTAGGCATTGTGAGGAAGAGGAGACATGTAATAGCCCCTCTGCTCTGCTGCCGGCCACTGCACCATCTGTGCGGCGCCTATGTGCTGACTGCAGACAGGAAAGAAGTCAGCGGACAAATGAAGGCTGACGCACAGGATGGAAGCCACCTCCCCTTACTTCCTTGACATGAACCAACCTGTGCTGCGCCCAGATGTGCTGACGCAGGCCACAAGCGCAACTCCTTATCCCACGTAAGGTGGGCCCTGTGATATCACTCACAGGGCCCCCCTGCACCGCTGATCGCTGTGTGTAAGTGACTGTCCAGGGCCTCCAGGCTAGAGTTGCCCTGAAAAGTTAACACTACAAAGCAGCAGTCAGTGGTGATACAGGGGGGCCCTGTCACATGACCTGAAGCAAGTGGGCCGGTGCAAATGCACCATCTGTCCTGTAGTTAAAGCGACCCAGGGAACCAAAGCAGTGCCTTTAGTTAAAACACTGCTCCCATGCTGTTAGTAGTAAAATCAACAGCCCGAAGCACCATTAGGAGCACTGCCCCGCCCCGAGAGCACAAGCCGGAACTATGGGGGCGGGGCAGTGCTCTTAACGGTGCTCCGGATTCAGGATTACACTGCTAACAGCCCGGGAACGGCGCAGAGGAGGAAGGTAAGGTACAGTAAACAGCTTCCTCCTCAGCGTTTCGTCCACAATAGGAGGCTATCAGCAGGAGGGTTTAGAAATCATGGGACCTACCATTGTAGGCACTGCTACACAGCTCTGCTATGCAAATATATTCTTATTCCTCTCAAAGTGCTGACACATGTAACACTCTGATCTTCTGTGGACGTTGGAGCCAATAATAAGCCTTTGTAGTAGTAATCATTGCTCTATGGTACCAAAGTGGTTGATGTAATCAGCTGATCACTGATCCTGATTGTCTAATGGAGACACCGGGCTGGAGATTATCTAAATTGTTACAATTATTTCATTTATGGGGCACCAGGTTAATTGGAAACTATCTTGCCTGGGAAATTATAGGATCATTTATCATATTTAACAAAAATCATTATATCTACCAGCTGTAAGGTCTGAGGAATTGAGTTTTCTATAGTTACCAAGGTAAAAATGCTTGGACCCTGTCATTTAGAGACAGATGAATTAACCTAAATGTTATGAGCTATAACTCACAACATACAATGAATTATACACCTATAGTGACCGGGTAAATAAATGTTACGAGAAGTTTGGCGAAAATTTTTATTTAAGTATTGTACTGCCCCCCCCCCCCCCAAAAGTTATACAAATCCCCAATATACACTTATTACTGGAAATGCTTATAACGTGCTTTTTTCCCTGCACTTACTACTGCATCAAGGCGTCACTTCCTGGATAACACGGTGATGTCACTTCCTGGATAACACGGTGATGTCACTTCCTGGATAACATGGTGATGTCACTTCCTGGATAACGTGGTGATGTCACTTCCTGGATAACGTGGTGATGTCACTTCCTGAATAACATGGTGATGTCACTTCCTGGATAAAATGGTGATGTCACTTCCTGGATAACATGGTGATGTCACTTCCTGGATAACATGATGATGTCACGACCCGACTCCCAGAGCTGTGCGGGCTGTGGCTGCTGGAGAGGATGATGGCAGGGGGACACTGAGGGACACAGGGCACTGGAGGGACACTGAGCATCCCCCTGCCATCATCCTCTCCAGCAGCCACAGCCTGCACAGCTCTGGGAGTCGGGTCATGACATCACCATGTTATCCATGAAGTGACAATACCATGTTATCCAGGAAGTGACATCACCATTTTATCCAGAAAGTGACATCACCGTGTTGTCCAGGAAGTGACATCATCATTTTATCCAGGAAGTGACATCACCAAGTTATCCAGGAAGTGACATCACCATGTTATCCAGGAGGTGACATCACCAAGTTATCCAGGAGGTGACATCACCAAGTTATCCAGGAAAGTGCAGGGAAAAAGCACTTTCCCATAATAAGTGTATATTGGTGATTTGTATAACTTTTGGGGGGCAATAAAATACTTTCATAAACATTTTCGCTGGAATTCTCCTTTAAATTGGAGCGCTACAAAAACATGACCACATTTTTCCAGAGACAGCACCACTCTTGTCTCCAGTTCAGGTGTGGTTTTAAATTAAGCTTCATTCACTTCAATGGAACCGAGTAAGGGTCCATTTACACAGAAAGATTATCTGACAGATTATCTGCCAAAGATTTGAAGCCAAAGCCAGGAATGGATTTGAAAAGTGGAAAAGTCTCAAGGTTTCCCTAAATGAACGGATCTTTATTTATAATCTGTTCCTGCCTTTGGCTTCAAATCTTTGGCAGATAATCTGTCAGATAATCTTTCTGTGTAAATGGACCCTTAGAAAACCTGTTTAGGTGAGTTTGTTATTGGCAATCCCTTTGCTTGACCCCTCCACCTATCTATGGGCTTATAGATTTGCTGTATCTAATAAATACACACACATACACACTGCTAAGCATTGGAGCTGAATTCTAGCATAAGCAGTCAACCTTAAAGGGAATGTCACCTTTTTTTTTTTACTGATTAGAGTCAGATACTAAAACTTATTATAATCTGTTTTTATTTTCTGACTTTAACTTTTGTTATTTTACCTTTTGTACATTGTTATGGGGGCTGCCATATTGCCTGGGCTGTACTTAACAGCATTTAGTGACATGCTTTACAGCAAGACTCATGGACATAGATGACAATAGACAGAGTCTGTCCCCTTGAGATAAATGGGGGACATTACTGAGTGCCCTCTGTGACCTGTGAAGATGTCATTCCCCAGAGAACTGCTATTGTCTCCTCTATCTACTGATGTCACTTGTCGCTGCAATGCTGTAAAGATCACTTTACAGCAGCCTCCTCTTATCACCACAGACACAACGGGAAGTCTCAGCTTAGTTTTAGCCCCAGTGATGAGAAGAAAAACAGCAAGATCTCAGGATTATTTTATAATATAGATAGAAAAATGGAAAATGAGAAAATATATCACCAAAAATTCTTAAAAAATATGTTTAACAAAAAAACATTATCTAAACAATAAGTCATCGACTGATGCCACATTACCTTTGAAGAGGTGAGGGAGGGCTCTCCGCCCCCTTGATTTATGGACCCAAACCAAACTATAACCTCTTTGACCTCTATATCTATTCCACTTCATTTGCTGCATCTGGCCCGGCAGATGTACAGTGAGCAATGATGCATAGAGTACTGTATGCATTGCCGCTCACTTGTATCTCAGCCCCAGAATTTGTAGTGTCCAATGGGCCAGGACTGTATGCACTGCAACCATATGCCGATCTTATAGCACAACTCTATTAGGCAAGTTGTTTTAATCTAGTCTCCTAACCCCCGATTCTATTTATTTTAATGCACTACGAAGCGCCCCTCTCCCTTTTTCTCCATATCGTTGTTTGCTATTGGGATTGCTCATCTGTTCAAAAGATATCACATCATGATGGGGCATGTGATCATATAAGTCATATACGAGTGATGTGTCTGCCACATGCTGCTCCAGGGCGCCATCTTATGGGGAGATAAGCAGCCAATACAAAAATGGGGGGTGAAGGGGGGGTGCATTGTTGTCCTGTCCATTGTGCCTATGGTTAATGGAAAGCATATCTCTACATGCTATTTATATAGGTCAGGCAAGATGGCAGACCCCATAATAAAGTACAAATAATTATAAAAATACAATATAAAACTAATTAGTAAAAAAAAAATAAAAAAAAATCTTGGTGATACATAGACATAGGACATAGGCACTAGACTTTTCCTTGGTGGACCAGCTCATACGAGAGTCAGAAGATGAGCGAACCTCAGGTTCGTCTGAACCCAAATTCTCAGCATTTGATTACTGGTGGCTGAGGAAGTTGGATGCAGCCATAGGGAGTCCTGGAAACCACCAAGTCTATATCAATGTTTTCCAGGAAGCATCCAACATCTAACTTCTTCAGCCACCGTCATCAAATGCTGAGAGTTTGGGTTAAGACGAACCCTAACATGCTCGACGTTCAGTCATCTCTAGTTACCATGAAATTGTTTACCCCCTTTTCTAAGGCTATAATAATGTAAAGAAAGGTAAGGATGGTGGTACTTTCAAAAAAATCATATTTTTGCTATCAATGGTCTTGCTCAGCCTTGGAGGCCATTTTGAAATGGTAATATTTTTACATTACTCAATTGCAACAATTTGACGTTTGGGAGTACGAAGCAGCCATCCGCTATCAGTAATTGGGGTCACAGTGATTAAAGTACAGGGGTATTTAGGTCATCTGACCAAAATCTGCATATGGTCAAATGAGCACAGTCATAAAAAATTAACAAAAAACTTTTGACGTGTCACTGGACATGTCAAGTTCTTGTTTTTTCCTTTAGTGATGGGTGCACGTTAAGTAATTTAAAAAAGTATTACAGCCTCTTTAGAAATCACCTAATCATGAAGAAATTATTTTAGGGAGGAATTTGAAAAGATAATAGTCACATTTATGCAAAAATTTCATGCTTAAAAGTTTAATGTTTGTATGTTAAAGTGATATTGTACTCCCCCTTCACCCTTCACCCCTGCATAGATATGTGCAGTTCTTGGCAACATTTAGGAGTGTACAAGCTGCACATTTATTATTTACCTGTATGAGACATGTCTTTGTTGTCAAAAATGCTTTTTATCATTGGTGGACAGTGTCATCTGGGTGGGGCTTAATGGTCGTTGTGCCCCGTCTTTCCACCTATCTCGGTGCCGTAGTCTCCTCCCCCTCTGTAACGTCATAGGCTGCTCCTACTGCATTGGAGACTGGGATTCCTCTTCTGTGGGGCGGGCACGGTCGGGCAGTGAAGTTGCAGTATCCTTCTTTGTTCTTACCATGCCTGGGCCACAGAGGATGAAATGAATTCCGGTTACCACTGCAGTAGGGGATGCCCATTACGATGACATCACAGAGGGGATGGGGACAACAGCGCAGGTGTAGATGGGAAGACGGGCGCACAATGGCTGTGAAGCCCCGCCCAGATGACACTTTCCACCAATGATAAAAAGCATCTTTGACTAGAAAGACAATGAAGACATGGTATATACAGGTAAATATGAACTGTGCAGCTTGTAAACTTCTAAATGGTGCTGAGAACTGTGCATATCAATGGGGGGGGGGGGCAATATCACTTTAAACACACACATATATATATATTTATTTTTTTATTTTTTTTAATTGATGTTATTTCACATTTTCAATTTTGCTATCTACATGATCTGTACAACATTGCAGCAAAAGATGACACCAGTAGATAAAGCTCACTGCTCAGCCTCCCTCTCCCCTGTAGAGTGACCTCTGATAAGGTCACAGAGCATGCTTACTAATGAGTTCCATCTAAAAAAAATGTTGCAAGGTGGCTGCCCACATAATACTTGACTAAAATGATTGGCCTGAAATGACAGACCGAATGGCCCCAACTTTGGACACCCCCCCCCCCCCCCCCCCCCCCCCCCCCCCCCCGCTCACTGGCTATGCCGCCACAATTTCAAAAGGCCGGGCTGCCATGGCAACCATCTTACACCTCCATGACAGACAAAAAAAAAATGGTAAAAATGGACCAACCACAGTCCAGCCCGGTCATATAGATCGGGGCCGACATTAGCAGAATATTATAGAAAAAACAAACACCATCCAAGCAAAGTCAATACGGGATTGGGACCCAGGTCTGGAGTCATCAATCTGTGGGGTAATGGATAATGGTGAGTAATAATAATGTGCCACATAAGTAATAGTGTCCTTATTCATGAGATCACATGATGTATAGACCACAATGTGCAGTCCTTTGGGGACCTGGTTATTACAACCAATTACATCTAGACTGAGTTGTATAACAAGATGCCAACATTTGTAGGTATGTCTACTGACGCGGTCGCCTGCTTGAGTTAGGTACGGTATTGGAGCTAATGTGAAACTTACTGTAGGCATTCAAATAGTATATAGGAGGTTTTCATTGATGGTCAATGCCAGCTTATATGAAATAAAAAAGGCAAACATATGGGTGCCATGGCTTCTACCGATGAGAGTCCGCTCATTAATTCTTCAAAAACTGAGAAGTTAGGGTCCTATTACACGACCCAATCATTAAGTATAAATGAGCGCCGATCTAGTTTACTGAGAAATTACATGGGCCAACTATTATATATATACATGGTTAGTGATGTCCGTGCAGCCCTTGCCTTTAGGCTGCATTCACACATTCCGTAAAACTGAAAATTTGAAAATTAAAAATTTAAGGAACCATTCAAGTGAATGCAGCCATTCATACAATCCATGCCGTGACCTGCATCACGAAAAAATAGGACATGTCCTCGTGCAGATCGCGGCGCGGCACGGCTCTGCTTAGCGCCAGCAGAGATGACAGGAGCGCATAATTTGCACAGTTGTCATTGCATTTGACAATTACTCACCTACTCCCCCTTGTCGACCGGCTTACATGTTCACCAGAAGTGGCATGGACTACGCTATCTTCTTCTCCCGGCGACACCGGGGAAGGCCCGAGGACACCAGAGAACATGGTAAGGTAAGTAAATACTTTATTATTTCATATTACAATTGTCAGACGCGCATCACTATTACACGTAGCCATTCGTTCCCCACAATTTTAGGTCTGCGCCTATAGAAACAATCAGCCAATGATCGTTTCATCGGCTGATCATTCTCTCTATTACACTAAGCGATAATCGGTACGAATTAGCCTGATTCGGATAGTTATTGCTCTGTGTGGTAGGGCCCTGACTGCTTGGGTGTCCAAAGTTTTCTGATACTAGGAAGGCCACTTTTACATATCACATCACATGCATGTTAATGGGGTTTTCCAACCCTGTTCACATGCAATGTAAAATTGCCATATGGATTTTGATGCCAATTAATGACAATTGGTTAGTTCATATTCAAATTGCACATTTTTAGAACATCCATGGCAGAAATCTGAGGGTCAGCCTTAGGATAACATGAAGGCAACTGAACTTTAAGGATAGTTTTTCTAGTAATGAACCATAAGTGATTGTGAATCTATTTTATCTGCTTTGATGCTAATGGAAGTGGCAACCCAGAGAAAGGAGATTGGTTTTGCAGGTTGAGGCCACAGACAATTACTCTTTTCTTATCATTTCTGACTTTTCTCTAGTTTTTTTTTGCTAGTGTTCTTATCTCGGTCGGCAGCATGCGGTGGTACCTGCAACTTATCTAGGTTTTACAGATGCATCTGTACATCTCCTCCAGGCTGATACAGCCATACATCCCATGGCAAGCCAGCTTCCTGTATCTTTGAGCACAGCCTTAAAGGGATACTCCGATGGGGGGGCACTTTTT
Organism: Dendropsophus ebraccatus; assembly: GCF_027789765.1. NCBI lineage: Eukaryota > Metazoa > Chordata > Amphibia > Anura > Hylidae > Dendropsophus > Dendropsophus ebraccatus. Next base: position 135,223,647 of record NC_091459.1, on the reverse strand, counting down.
TGATGGGACCGGGGAGGGGGTGGCTGAGGAAAAGGACGTCCACTCACCTCCCCGGTACCAGCGGCGGCTCCCGCATCGCAGCGCTCCGGTCCCCGGTTCCCAGCCACTTCCTGTTGTCTGACGCTACCCGAGACGCTACGTCTCAGGTCCGCTCAGCCACTCAGTGAAGGAGGCGGGATCCGTGTCAAGTCCACTCAGATCCCGCCTCTTTCACTTAATGGCTGAGCGGACCTGAGACGTAGCGTCTCGGGCGGCGTCAGACACCAGGAAGCGGCCGGGAACCGGGCACCTGAGCGCCGCGATGCGGGACCCGCCGCTGGAGTACGCCATTAAAAGCTATGGACTGGACTTGCCAGCCTATGGCTGTACCCATATTTCCAGGACTCCCTGGGGTGACATTAAATTTCTCAAGCCGTTGGGAGTAAAATGCCAAACTTTCAGGTTCAGAGAACATTGCCGATCCCAAAGAGTCCAGCAAGTCCGCTCAACAATAATGAGGATAACTGGACAGGGATGTAGAGGAACATCAACAGCAGGATGAGTGGCTTTTTTGTGCAAGGAGGAACACTACTAGAAATGCAATAAAATAACTTCCAGGAGGCTACTGGTGTTCATGTTTTTTTTTTTTTTACAACACTGTCTTTATGAGGGTGGGGTGAGGGCCTACCATCTTTTAGTAGGACTTTTACTCACAGTTCAGCTGCTCAATTAACATTCACTAACGATCACCATATTTGGAAAGTCCACCATTGTCCCTCCTTTCTCTTCACGAATGAGAGCAGGTTTACATTGATCACATGTGCCAGATGTAAAGGAGCCCAGAGATGCTATGGTTAATGTTATCCTACCGGGAACTTCATCTATCATGACTTGCTTGGTAAGGGGGTCAGTGATGGTCTGAGGGGCATATTTTTAGAAGATCACATAAACCTCCATGTAATTGAAAGAATGAAATCTTCAAAGACTTCTCCTGACCTTACAATGGTGCAGCAGGACATGAAGCCAGGGAGAGGTGAGCTAGTGTTAGGGTCCCATCCAATCTGGGGTCTCCTCCTTGTGATGGATGGGAGGACCAGATGGTGTAGGAAGCTCCTGGATGATTAAGGCTTTCATGCCATAGACTGGACCGTACATTTCCTAGACATGAATTATGTGTTTCACTGCATTCAACTCTAGAAAGTAGTACCATAGATGGTCCAAGTTTAGGATCTCTTCCCAAACATGGACTTTAAATCAATGTTTAGGAGGAGATCCCTCAAGACACCACCTGCTCATCAGGAGCATGCCCAGACATTGGCAGTAATGCATACAGGCACACTACTATGTCACATTGAGATTTGTTGGATGAAATTCAGACAAACTGGGAAAAAACTCTGCTGCCTACTGCTCATCCCCCCAAGAACAAAAAGATCAAGCAGTGCAAATCCAATATGTCCAATCCTTCTCTCCTCCGCTATCCACCATCCTGGAGGCCCTCATACACACTAGATGGCAAATCCAACACCAAAGCATTTTGACCTTCCAGTCTCTAGTTATGACCATGATTGAGAACCAAAAAGTTTGAAACACATTGGTTGTTGACCACCATGTATATATTTTTTACTGCATTGTATTTGGATCTTTGGATTGGTGATGAGCTAGCAGATATTCTTTTTTTTTTTTTGTGGGATAATAAATGACCACCCTGTCCCACCAAATTTCCGGATACAGCCAGCAGTTATTTAATGTGTATGGCCAGCATAAAAACTAGTGAGACAGACTCCAGCCAAATACATGTTGCTGAATGCAACCTACACAACTGGCAAATAATCTACCAACTCCTTGTGTAACCTCTTATCACGTACTAAAGCATTTTGCATGACAACTAATGATTAGTTACTTATTACCATATCCTTAAGTCACTTGAGCCTTTGCCTCGAAAATCCTTCCAATAATGTCTTCTGTCCACCAGATTGCATCTCCATTCTTTTTACTTGATACATCACCCAACCCCCTTCCAACCTCCACTGCTGACATGGCCCTCCCTTTCATTGGCCCATTGTCATGTTTCGGAGAAAAGAGCTTTCTTGACGTTTGTTCGTAGTCCAAATCTCTCATTGTCCCTCTCACACCCAATATGCACTTGTGTGTGCCTCAAGCCTCTTCTTTACAATGGATTTAGCCAACGTCCCTCCTACTCTAACCCATTCTTTTTCCATACATTTTCGCGACATCCTACCTGGCCTGTCCTCTTTATTTGTATGCTAAGTACAGTTTTTTACATGACAAAATATTCATCGGATTTGGTTCCAACAAGAAATGTTTCCTTCTTAGTAGTCCATGATGTATTTTTATTCTACTGGGAAGGATAGTAGGAATAGTGCATATAGTAGTGATAACATTCTTGGCTAGTGGAAATGTGTAGCGTATATTTTCTTTCCATTAGATATTCTGAATGTTGTTTCTGGCCTCCTCTTGCTGGAAAGTCTTTATCTCACCTAAATGCCAGGAAATTCTTACCTCATCGGGCACAGTACTACAGAGGAGAAGTAGAATATAAGGATGCCATTATAGTCGATAAATTCACGGGACACCAACGAGAGAATGCCCACGTCATGCCGCTCATTCTCATGACCTCCACCGTGCATTAGGCCACTTTTACTCTGCCGTCTCCCGGTCAGTATTTTTCCTGAACATTTGTTAGCCGAAACTAGGAGTGGGTCCAAAACACAGATGAGGTGCAAATCTTTTTATTACAGTTCCTCTCTCTGTGTAATTTCCACTTCTATGTTTAGCTTACACATAGTCTTTCAGTATACTGCCATGTGGAAGTGGCCCAAAATAGCTGTTTTTGCTACCGTACAACATAAAAAAATAATCAGGTCATAGAGACATTTAAAAAGTTTTGATTGGTTTGGGTCTGGGAGTTTAGACCCCCACCGATCGCTAGAACAAGTGTTAGCTTCCCCATCTCTGTGTCTCTGAGTATATAGAAAGTCTATGGAGCCCAGCATTTGGATCCTATAAATGACCACCTCTGCTCAGTTATTGTCAAGTCTATCTTCGAAAAGTGAGAGCTATAGCTATATGGGGGTTCAGAGGGAGCAGGCTTATGGGGGGAAAATGATCACTGCTTTTGTATATTTGTTTTACATTAAGGATCTCTGTTTTTCCAGTTCCACCATACTTTGCATGCTAAAATTAGTGCTGAGCGTGCAATTTATTTTATTATTTGCCAAAATTAACCTAAGGATTTTTGTCTTATGCATCTGACCATGTGTATATTTAACTCATGTTTTGTGTAAGGAAAATTGTGAAACATTAACAAAGGTTTTAGCACATAATCGATACATTTCATGCCAGAAAATGCAAAAAGAAAAAAAAAAATTGAAGGAAAAATCCCCCCTCCAAGGCTCTTTTGACATATAAGAGACACCAGTTTATGACGACCACCCCCTCCTCAGCACACACAGGAACAGAACTTTCGGCACGGCCGTGTGTTTCCTGTATTCTTTATGGGGTTGTCCATCATTCACCATCGCACCCAACACTTATCATCACCAATCTGTTATGCAGGAATGCCCCATACACCATAGGATGATGGACAAATTGAGAACAAGCAGCGGGTTCATCCGTCTAAAGTCTCAGGTGTACGCCATTCTGACACTGGCTTACCTCTATGAGAATAATAGTCTGGAGTTCTTTAAAATTCGGCGGCCAACAGGAGCAGGGGGGGGATTTGATTACAAGTACGAACTTACCTCTCCCCATCCCCGCAATGAGGGAACCCGGCTAATAGACTGGCCGCTCAGCCAGTCAGTGACAGGGGCGGGACACAGCTCCAATTACTGATTGGCTGAGTGGCTATCCCATAACCTAGGACAGGCATTTTCTCCCAAGTTGTGACATCATCACAACTCAGGGGAAAATGTCTTCTGGCAGAGGTCCCAAGGCCGAAGAGTTAAGTTCGTACGTGTAATCAAACTCCCCCCTGCCAGCTGCCGGCTGCCGAATTTTAAATACCGTTGGACTTCATCTTTAAGCTGGTAAAAACTAACATGTCTGACCTTTTATGCCCACATCATGTCAAGGGAGCCAGGAGGCCTCCATGCACATTAGTTATTTGACCAGTCACATCAGTCTCGCCAACATGTATGGGCACTCTAAGATACACAGTCTTTACAGTAGCTGTTTGTTTGCTTCCTTTTTAACTGAATTTTGCCAAAATTATGGCGCTTTATGGTGCATACAGTTAGAGGTTTTTTTCGGTAATCTCCACCCCTCGTCTGATAAACCAAGCCTCTTTGTTGGAAGAGACGTAAAAAAAGTCTAAAACATATAATAAATTATAATAAGCCATAAAAGCCAGTTTGAGTGAGAAGTGTAGAGTTCTTGCACAACTGCCACAGTAAATCTAACCCATTGTCTTCCTAGTAGCACGTTGCAAAATGCACACCTTTCATAATTGTGATATATCGAGCTTCACCTTCACAGCTACGTATAGGTACATGTATAGCACAAATCCACATAATATAGTAGATATTACTGAAGGTTTAATACTAAGTCTAAGCAGAACTGAAAAGTAAAAAGATAAAACACTTCTAAATAACTAAAGACTTACAAAACCTGATTGTATCCTGTTAACGGCACTTAGAAAGGGATTGTCAGGCTTCCAGTAAAAGTAGGTGAGCGTCTTGAAATAGAACGTTTCACTCAGCGCTATAAATAATCGCTAGTATTATGTAATCTTAAGTACAGATATGTTATGTAAGCTTATGGTTAGTCTAAGCTAAGAAAAGTAATGAAAGCAAATCCAGCTGTGAAAAAGCCACTGGAAGACATCTCCCCATACACAGAAGACATGACTTCTCACTTATGTTTATTATGCAACATACCAAAGATAAAGCGATAATCTGATGCATCCAATTATTTTTTTTTAGCCTTGGTAGCCACTGTCTGGCACTGAACACTAAAGTTGAGTTTACTGTCCACCAATTTCTCCAGGTACTTTTCGCAAGCAGGTTTTTTTTATTATTTACCACATAACTGTACTTATTATTTCTCCGGCCCAAATGCACAACCTTACATTTTTCCACGTTAATCTTCATTTAACCATTTCTCTGCCCAAGCCTCCAGCTTCTTCAAATCCATTTGTAGTGTGATATTATCCTCCTCTGTGGTGATTACTTTACCCAGTTTAGTATCATCTGCAAAAATGGAGATTCTACTCTGTAGCCCCTCTACAGGGTCAATAATTTTTTTTAAAAAAAAGAAGTGGACCCAACAATGTATGTTCCATAATAACTCTAAGGAGCTACAGTATGCAGAGGGCCCCAGGCTTTCTATACTCAGTGGCTCCCGGCTTGGACAGATCACTGTTGACAGCTATTTTTATAGTTTAAATATTAAAGTCAGTCCTGACAACAGTGGAGTTTATCATGAAAGATCTGTACAGCTGTACAGCTCCAATCTGGATCAATGCAGTACATATGTAATCAATGAAATTAAATGACCGCTTATATAAGTCTCCTAGGAGGACTAAAAAAGTGTAAAAAAACATGTAAACAATACCTTATTCCCATAGTAAAAAATTTGAATTCCCCACTTTTCCCAAATTTAAAATAAAAAGAAAATATATAAACAAAAAATGTAAACATTTAATATTACTGCATGTAGAATTGTTCCTACTGTAGGCTATATTCACGCAACGTCAAAAATATCGAAAAGGCTGCCGATTTTCATGTTTTTGCCTCAATTTAAGTGACTACAATGGCAATGCACTGAAGTCAATGAGAAGACGGACGTCCAATGCACACAGCGTATTGAATAACGGAAGTTTTTGCCGCGGACGTCAAAATAATGAACATGATCATTATTTTCTGACGTCTTTTGCAAACAGCGGACATTTTTTATTAGTAGTTCACACACAGTTTTCCTTTTGTCACTGTTCTTTTTCCGTCTTTACTATTAAATTTAATGGACTTGTAAATTCAGACACACCCAAAGTTCAATTAGTAACCCCAAACTAAAATAATGTACAAACACCAGTCATTGCACTAAGGGGAGGCCAGGCTGCTAAATAACATTTAGACTCAAAATAATGGACGTCATTTTAAATGGAGCTGAAAAAAACGTCTGAACATAGCCTTACGGCATAATGACTACGGAATAAGTGCACAAAAATGCTAAATTGCTGACTTTTGATCACAAAAAAATTGAATAAAAAGTTATTTAAAAAAATGCATATGCAGGTAAAAGTGATACCAATGAAAACTACAATCAACGAAAAAATAAAAAAAGCTATTGGAGTCCGAATATGACAATTTTAAGTACATTTCTTTTATTTTTTAAAAGTAGTAAATTACAAAATAAAAGCTACATCCATTGGGTGTCACTGGAATTTTAGTTTTTTCCTTCAATTTTACCTAACAAAAATTTTTTGTTGCTGTTTTGCAGCATATTGTACGGAGAAATGAAAGGAGTCATTACAAATGTCTTTAAAGAAACAAGATCTCCTGAGTCTCTAGAAGAGGTGTAGGAAAATTAAAGAAAAAAAAAACAAAAAAACATCATTGCTTTTGATATTTGGAGTTTTTTAGTCGTGACCACAGATCTTCTCAATGATAACTAAGATACCAAACTAAGTGATTTATGGCTGTATGGTCATAACACCCAGAAGGGAGCGCTACTCCCCCGACTATGAGCAATGAGCGGTCTCTAGGTATTGATCCTTTGCTATATTTCCGCAGTCATATTATTGGACACAATTATACACAAGGGAATGACATAGCAGGGAGGTCCTGGGTGTGTAAACCTTCCTCATGTCTTGTAACATGTTAGCATAATGTTTTCATTTCCATCTTCCGAAGTCAAATAGACCTTGCTGGAAGACCCCAAATAAATAATGTGAATACACCAACGACCTTGCAAAATCAATGTTCAATAATATTCCAGGATCTCGTTGACCAAGTAATTCCTCTTAGTAGTCAGAAATAGTTGCCGGGTGATTTAATGAACATTACTTAGGTCCATTAAATCAGGACATGCCAATAATTCTCAATAGCTATTACACAAGACAAGCATTGCGGTGTTGAGCAACGATCCTTGTACACTAGTGTACCGCACGCAGAGCCGACAATATTCATGAAGCATCACTATATATATAAAGAACAATCTAATACAATAAAAATGGAGCTTAGAGGGTTCTCGTGTGTCAGGAATTTTTTTTGTTAGGATTGTCTATAACTGTTTATTTAAGGTTGTAATTTAGTCATGTAAAAAATTAGGCCTCCGAACTAAATAAATCACAGCTCTGTTTGGTGGTCATGTGACCAATATGATGCCAGGTCCTTAAAGTGGTCATGTGACCCATATGAAGTACAGGTCTTCACATTGGTCATGTGACCCATATAAAGCGCAGGTCGTGCATGTGACCTGTATGAAGCACAGCAATGTCCAGTGGTCATGTGATCTGTATGAAGCACAGCTATGTCCAGTGGTCAGGTGACCTGTATGAAGCACAGCTATGTACAGTGGTCATGTGACCTGTATTAAGCACAGCTATGTACAGTGGTCATGTGACCTGTATTAAGCACAGCTATGTACAGTGGTCATGTGACCTGTATGAAGCACAGCTATGTACAGTGGTCATGTGACCTTAAGCGGGAAACAGGATTAAGTTTCTCCTTGAGGAGTGCGCCATAAAGACACATGGAGGCTAAGGGGGGGATTTATCAAACTGGTGTATAGTAGAATTGTCTTAGTTGCCCCTAGCAACCATTCAAATTTAACTTTTCATTCCTCACAGATTCTTTGAAAACTTAAAGGTGAAATCTGATTCTACTTTACCTCAGTTTGATAAATCTCCCCCTTAGTGTTCTATTACACGGAACCATTATGTGCCAAACCATACCGATTCAGGCAGGTATCGCCCCATGTAATAAAGTTCATGAAGTATAAAATTTATCGGCACATGCTAAGAGCTCCTTTTCTGTGGTATGCACTTGTTTGTTGCTCTGTATCTGCCCTGAAATAAAGCATAATTTTTAAAGGACCCGGTGAGTGCCACTTTATGCCTTCCCAGTTTTCCAGGCGGTCCTCCGGCTGTATCCACTCTTTCCACGGAGCGGGCAGACAGCGGGAATCAGAAGCCGATAGTTTAGGTTCATACGAACCCGAACCTCGCCGGTTCGCTCATCCCTACTACCAGATCAGCGCTTTTCATAGACTAGGCAACAGGCCATGTAATACAGTCCTTACAGGACATTCATGCTTCAATAGGAATTCTGGGAAGAAAGAAGCCAACAGAGGTATATGGCGGAAGGGGGGAGATGAGGAAGTATAAGGCCGGGGGTACATCTAGCTTTAGGCGGATTTCCCCTTTAAGACTTACAGTCTGTATGGATTTCCCATTTCCAGGACCATTTTTCGGCTGTTTACACTGCAGTTAAGAGAATGATATTAACAGGATAAGAAGGCTCCTAAGTAGTCTGAAATTATCTGTGGTTATCTTATTGGTCTATCATTACAGATATGTGATCTTGAGAAGTCATTGCTAAGTCATGATTATAGCCCTGCTCTACTTTCCTCTTTCTTAAGCCACAATGGAAAAAGGAAGCCAGCAATTAAATTAATATTAGAAGAGCCTCTAATTGTATTTACCTTGGCAAACAAACACTGTTAAACACTGAGGACGCTTCAGATCTCGGGAACTAAGATCTCCATGATGAAAAGACACCGAGCATTCAGATGTAAGTGTGGAGGGAGTGGTGTTACCCTACTGTACATAGGACAAATGTCTGAATAGGAGTCCTGGGAACATGGACCCTCCCACCTGTAAATAAACAACGGGGGTCATGCTGAGAAAAGATGTGAGAAGCAGTTCCAGTTCACCGCCTCTAATTCAATCCCTGTGGGGATGGACTTTTTCTACATGGTCGGTCCCAGAGACGGCCTGTGCCTGTGGCTGCGTTGCAGAAGCAGCCAGATATAGCGACCATGTATATTTTTAAAGGGTTGCGGAGCAGAACATTCCCAGTCAAAGGGTTTTTCTTTATAGGAATATTTATCGGTAAATCCCACCACTATATTCCTCTCCGTAATGCTCAAGAGACTTAGGGGGGAGATTTATCAAACTTGTGTAAAGTAGAACTGGCTCAGTTGCCCCTAGCAACCAATCAGATTCCACCTTTCATTCCTCACAGGTCCTTTGAAAAATGAAAGGTGGAATCTGATTGGTTGCTAGGGGCAACTGAGACAGTTCTACTGATAAATCTCCCCCTATCAAAGTAAAGAAGAGTAATCGGCTAAGATGGCGATCTTGCTGAACGTTTGGGTTCGTCCGAACCCAAATGCTTGGTATTTGACTCCCAGCGGCTGGAAGGTTGGATGTCGCCCTAGGGCTGCATGGAAAACTATACAGACTATGACCTATGGCTATATCCATGTTTTCAGGACTGAATAGGGCAGCATCCAACTTTACCAGCTGCCGGGTATCAAATGCAGAGCGTTCGGGTATGGCCAAAACTGAACGTTCCGCAAGTTTGCTCATCACTGCAACCCGTTATGGTTGACAGGTTTAGTCACCTTTTGACTAAAGTGTAAGGAGAGACCTTAAAGGGGTTTACCAGGCAAATCACGGCAATCACTGAGATCAGGGAGATCAGTGAAAAACAAATATAATGGAGTACTCATAAGGAGTCTCCGTTGATACATGGCCCCATATATTCCTTTTCTAGAGGGATATCTGGCTATTCTCATGTTTTGAGACTCGCAACTAAGGTGCCATGGAGTCCCATGGGGGTTGTCCAGGCTCAAAAAACATGGCTGCTTTCTTCTAGAAAAAGCACCACTCATGTCCTTAGTTTGGGTGTGGGGTTTCACAACTTAGTCGTACTGAAGTGAATGGAGCCGAATTTTGATACCACACACAACCTGAGGACAGGGGTGGTGCTGTTATTATTATACGGGGAAAAAAATGTGTTTTCTTTACTCCTAGATAATGGATTTATGTTCTTCCATGGTACAAGAGATGTCATCACAAGGTTGACGTTGCAGTCGCCATTTTTCGTAGAGGTTGCTAAAACATTACAGATTGTAATAGGAAACTTTCCTTTTGCATCAGTTTGCACTTTCTAAGACCTCCCCCAAAAGCCCAATATACCATTAAATACATACATACTATGATAGCAAAAAGAAGTGCACACTTATATATACATGTTATAGCCACATAGCTCAGGTAATTGGATTGCGACCATATTGGTGGGTTCCAGATGGGGGTTCCCTATTAATTCTTCTTTCTTATTATTTTTATTACAATAATTAAAAAAGAATCCTCAAGCTGACGCTGCAGTTAGTGACATCTCCACTTCGTTGTATTATATATATATAGGACACATTGCACTATAATGAAATGTAACTATCGTCATTACAGATGCAAAGGATATTGACTCCGGTTACGACTATTAGTTTCCAAATTGAAAATATTGAAGGGGGTTCAATTAAAGGCACAGACACATGTGAAGCCGGGGAGACTACCGCCTTAATTTCCCTTGTGAATAGAAACTAAAGTTCAGGAGGGCTTCATTACGGAGAATGAGTGTCTAGGAGGTGGTGTTGGGTCATGATCTGGGCCCAAGTAACACCATGTCTAAGGAGGTGTTTTACAGCTATGGTAGAAAAACAAACCCACATCAGTAGATATTTACATTGGGGGAGGGATTGTTGAACCTGCGTTAAGTACACAAGCGAAAGATACCAGGGATGAGGTTTCTGTCTGAAGAATTTGTTCTCAGATAGCCACCAAAATCCCCAGCTTGGCCTGTCTGGTTTACCCTTTATGATGGTGTAAAGTGACAAAAACCACACTCCTAGGCCTTCTGGGCTTGTTTCTCCATTTGTATACTCCCCCTGAATTCCATTCGGAGCTGCGATTTTTTGTCCAAACGAACCAATGGTTTTTGTCCATCATTTGACAGCTTAAAGGGGTTGTCTGGCGTTAGGTAACTTTTAATATATTGTTGCTGGTATATATAGAAAACAATAAAGAACTTGGTGTCCTGTTTTGGTGTTGCCCGTGTCCCCCACTGACTGCAGAGCCTACGCTTTGGAGACAAACTTGTCTCTAGAAGAATCACTGACTGAAATGGGATAGCCCTGAGGCCAGTGATTGGCTGAGTGGGCTGTCACTCCTAAGATGAATTCATCTCAGAAGTGTAGGCTCTGTAGTCAGTAGGGGACACCGGGGACACCACAACACAATACTGGGGGAGTGTGGAGCGGTAAGGATAAGCTTTTCAAAAAAGTTACCTAACGCTGGACAACCCCTTTAATTGAAACACTTATAAATATTATAAAAAAAAGTAAAGCCCATTGTTTGTTATGTTTGGGATTGGCCTGTATACTGCCTGCTCAGCCTATCAGTGGCCTTAGCACCTCAGTCGCTGACCCCAAAACAACTTTTTTAAATTGGCTTCTGATTCCCTAGCTCGGCACTGGCCCCCGGTGTGGCGATACCCCCTTAGCATTGATTCTAATGGAGCCATGTAAATTTTTAAAATTTATTAAAGCACATGACCAAAATGATAATGGGACTGGTATAAGGCTACCAATACTCAGCATGGTGCGACCGCAAACCACTATGTTACGCTGCCTAATCAGGTGAATGAGGTTACACTGTGACCCACAAGTGGCCTCGACCCTGCAGTACTGCTGGCTAAAAAAGTTGGATGCCACCCAAAAGGAGTCCGAAAAAACATGGATACATCCTATGGCCTATGGCTCTATCCATGTTTCCAGGCAGCCTTAGGGCTGCATCCAACTTTTTTAGCCCCCAGTAATAAAATGCTGCATGCTCGGGTTTCGCTCATCTCTCCTAGTTATATTGAAATAAAACACATACATAGATTTCATAGTTTATCTCCTAATGGCTTAAAAGAAAGAAGAAGAAAAAGTCGTCAGCCAAGTAATCCAAGCTCTAATGGCCGCCTCTCTCCCCTGCTGATCGGGATTGTTATCTGGCCCTCACGTTTTCTGGATTAGGATAAGATTTTTAAGCATTTTTGCGGCTGCGGGATTAGTCTGAACGGTAGATTTTCCTGCACGTTCCGTATAATTAGACCAATGCATTCCCGGCATACATACACATTCCCGATCACACCGCGCTGCTCATTTTCTCCTCTCTCTGTCGTTTCCCCAGCATCACATGCCCAATAAGTAACAGAAAACATCTGCTCCTCTTCGGGTTCAAGGCTTTTCCTATTAGCTAGAACCGAGCAGACTATGTGGGAAGACTCAAATAGTTTCCAGTTTGTTTGTTTAAGGCAGACTGCTTATATTCCAATGAGGTGTGCAATTAGGCATTAGATGGTGTGATAAAAGCAAACAATGCGGCGACAGTGGCGGAGGCCCCCCCTCCCCCCAACCAAAGCTGCAACTTGTAAATGAAAACACAAACTGAGCCTACAAGTGACTAATGGCGTGACAAATAACATTACACTGTGCTGTTATAGGGGAATGGCTGCAGCTCTGGTAAAGATTTAAAAGGAATGGGATTATCTAACAAAAGTATTTTTCTTTAAAATCAACTGGTTTCAGAAAGTTATATAGATTTCTCATCTACTTCTATTTAAACATCTTGTTTTCCAGTACTTATCAGCTATTGTATGTCCTGCAGGAAGTGGTATATTCTTTTGAATCTGACACAGTGCTCTCTGCTGCCACCTCTGTCCATGTCAGGAATTGTCCAGAGCAGCAGCAAATCCACACAGAAAACCTCTCCTGCTCTGGACAGTTCCTGACATGGACAGAGATATAGAAGTAAAGCACAAATCTATATAACTTTTTGACCCCAGTTAATCTGAACGAAAAAAAAAAAAAAAAACCGCCAGAGCTCCCCTTTAAGCTGCTCATCAATAGGGATGAGCGAACCGGCTGAGGTTCGGGTTCGTATGAACCTGAACTCTTGGCTTCTGATTCCCGCTGTCTGCCCTCTCCATGGAGAAAACGGCCTAGAAAACTGGGATACAGCCTATGGCTATGGTCCTCAAGGTTGTTTCCACCCTCTCCACGGAGCGGGCAGACAGCGGGAATCAGAAGTCGATAGTTCAGGTTTATGCGAACTCGAACCTCAGCCGGTTCGCTAATCCGTACTCATTAGTCAGCTGGTCAGTCATCCATGGGATCGCCCGTACAAATGATCCAGCCAGCAGCGTATCATACTAAATTGGTAAATCACAGTCATTGTTATTTTTCTTGTTGCAGGTTATACAGAGGTCACAAACAACATACGACCTGGACCCCGGCCCATGTCATTCCTGCTTGGAAATGCTTGTTCTCCCCACCTGGTTGTTTCCTATCAATTGAAGGCGGCATACACACTGGGTATGTGTCTGCCACATCTGTGTATTTCACCAGGATCGGCCTCTCATCTAAAGTCAAGTTCACGCTATGTTACAGGCCCAATAGACACCATTAAAGTTTATGGGGGTCTGTCAGACTCAATTTATGTCCGTTGCTGCCATCGTCTAGTCGACTCCATTTGTCAGTAGAGGCTCAACATCTCACCTTTCTGTGGGTGGCAGGACGGGTCCTACTATTATTCAGGAGGGTCATTATACCGCTCTGGCCACCTGTGACTACACTATCCCAAGGGTACCGGCAGCAACCTGACAGGACACGGACCACAGGGGAAAAGGGTACAACCGGCCTTACACTATAAAAGCCGGTGTGGAATCATACCTGTGTGCCCACAGGCACTGGCATGACGTGACAAAACCTTAAGGTCTGGCTCTATCTCGGCCATCCACCACAAATAGTGGCGTCACACTTCCATCTAGCAAGTGACCGGCCGTCGCTACAACATCATCCGGGGGCTCATCACAGTAGCAGCAATAGTAGTAGTAGTAGTAGTAGTAGTAGTAATAGTAATAGTAGTAGTAGTAGTAGTAGTAATAGTAGTAGTAGTAGTAATAGTAGTAGTAGTAATAGTAGTAGTAGTAGTAGTAGTAGTAGTGGTAGTGGTAGTAGTAGTAGCAGTAGTAGTAATAGTAGTAGTAGTAGTAGTAGTAGTAATAGTAGTAGTAGTAGTAGTAGTAATAGTAGTAGTAGTAGTAATAGTAGTAGTAGTAGTAGTAGTAATAGTAGTAGTAGTAGTAATAATAGTAGTAGTAATAGTAGTAGTAGTAGTAGTAGTAGTAATAGTAGCAATAGTAGTAGAAGTAGTAATAGTAGTGGTGGTAGTAGTAGTAATAGTAGTAATAGTAGTAGTAGTAGTAGTAGTAGTAGTAATAGTAGCAGTAGGAGTAGTAGTAATAGTAGTAGTAATAGTAGCAGTAGTAGTAATAGTAGTAGTAGTGGTAGTAGTAATAGTAGTAGTAGTAGTAATAGTAGCAGCAGTAGTAATAGTAGCAGTAGTAGTAGTGGTAGTAGTAGTAGTAGTAGTAGTAGTAATAGTAGCAGTAGTAGTAATAGTAGCAGTAGTAGTAGTAGTAGTAGTAGTAGTAGGAGTAGTAGTAGTAGTAGTAGTAGTAGTAGTAGTCAGTGGCGTAGCTACCAGGGTCGCAGAGGTCGCCGCTGCGACCCGGCCCGCCATGAGGGGGGGCCCGCGAGGCCCCCCCTCGCCACTGCACTCTCTTGTGACCGCAAGCATAATTTTGCTTGCGGTCACAAGAGTTCTATGTTCCCCGACTGATGCGCGGCTGCCGGGGGTGTCCCGTCCTATCCCCGGCAGCGCAGCGAATCAGTAAGCTCCCTATGCCGGCTGTCAGAGACGCTTCCTGTGCCGAAAGTCCCAGCCCCGGCGTACAGGGAGTTCACTGATGCGTGGCGCTGCCGGGGATAGGGCGGGACACCCCCGGCAGCCGTGCATCAGTCGGGGACCGGACCAGGAGGCGAGAGGTTCGACGTGGGAACGGATGGCAGGTGAGTTTTTTTTTTTTTTTTTGTTATCTGCTGTGCACAGGGGGAGGAGAGGAGGGGGTAATCTATAAGAAGGGAGGAGAGGGAAGCCATCTATAATGGGGGAGGGAGAGGGAAGCCATCTATAATGGGGGGAGGGAGAGGGAAGCCATCTATAATGGGGGGGGGAGAGGGAAGCCATCTATAATGGGGGAGAGGGAGAGGGAAGCCATCTATAATGGGGGGGGGGATGGAAGCCATCTATAGAGGGGGGGAGAGGGAAGCCATCTATAATGGGGGGAGGGAGAGGGAAGCCATCTATAATGGGGGAGAGGGAAGCCATCTATAATGGGGGAGAGGGAAGCCATCTATAATGGGGGAGAGGGAAGCCATCTATAATGGGGGGGAGAGGGAAGCCATCTATAATGGGGGGGGAGGGAAGCCATCTATAATGGGGGGGGGAGGGAAGCCATCTATAATGGGGGGGAGAGGGGAGCCATCTATAATGGGGGGGAGAGGGAAGCCATCTATAATGTGGGGGGAGAGGGAAGCCATCTATAATGGGGGGGGGGGGAGGGGAGCCATCTATAATGGGGGGGGAGAGGGAAGCCATCTATAATGGGGGGAGGGAGAGGGAAGCCATCTATAATGGGGCCGGCGTACAGGGAGTTCACTGATGCGTGGCGCTGCCGGGGATAGGGCGGGACACCCCCGGCAGCCGTGCATCAGTCGGGGACCGGACCAGGAGGCGAGAGGTTCGACGTGGGAACGGATGGCAGGTGAGTTTTTTTTTTTTTTGTTATCTGCTGTGCACAGGGGGAGGAGAGGAGGGGGTAATCTATAAGAAGGGAGGAGAGGGAAGCCATCTATAATGGGGGGAGGGAGAGGGAAGCCATCTATAATGGGGGGAGGGAGAGGGAAGCCATCTATAATGGGGGGAGGGGGAGGGAAGCCATCTATAATGGGGGGAGGGAGAGGGAAGCCATCTATAATGGGAGGGAGGGAGAGGGAAGCCATCTATAATGGGAGGGAGAGGGAAGCCATCTATAATGAGGGAGGGAGAGGGAAGCCATCTATAATGGGGGGAGGGGGAAGCCATCTATAATGGGGGGAGGGGGAGGGAAGCCATCTATAATGGGGGGAGGGAGAGGGAAGCCATCTATAATGGGGGGGGGGGAGAGGGAGGCCATCTATAATGGGGGAGTGAGAGGGAAGCCATCTATAATGGGGGAGGGAGAGGGAAGCCATCTATAATGGGGGGAGGGGGATGGAAGCCATCTATAATGGGGGGGGGAGAGGGAAGCCATCGATAATGGGGGAGAGGGAGAGGGAAGCCATCTATAATGGGGGGGGGGGATGGAAGCCATCTATAGAGGGGGGGAGAGGGAAGCCATCTATAATGGGGGGAGGGAGAGGGAAGCCATCTATAATGGGGGGAGGGAGAGGGAAGCCATCTATAATGGGGGAGAGGGAAGCCATCTATAATGGGGGAGAGGGAAGCCATCTATAATGGGGGGGAGAGGGAAGCCATCTATAATGGGGGGGGAGGGAAGCCATCTATAATGGGGGGGGAGGGAAGCCATCTATAATGGGGGGGAGAGGGAAGCCATCTATAATGGGGGGGAGAGGGGAGCCATCTATAATGGGGGGGAGAGGGAAGCCATCTATAATGTGGGGGGAGAGGGAAGCCATCTATAATGGGGGGGGGAGGGGAGCCATCTATAATGGGGGGGAGAGGGAAGCCATCTATAATGGGGGGAGGGAGAGGGAAGCCATCTATAATGGGGGAGGGAGAGGGAAGCCATCTATAATGGGGGGGGGGAGGGAAGCCATCTATAATGGGGGGAGGGAGAGGGAAGCCATCTATAATGGGGGGAGGGAAGCCATCTATAATGGGGGGAGGGGGGGGAAGCCATCTATAATGGGGGGGAGAGGGAAGCCATCTATAATGGGGGGAGGGAGAGGGAAGCCATCTATAATGGGGGGGGAGAGGGAAGCCATCTATAATGGGGGGAGGGAGAGGGAAGCCATCTATAATGGGGGGGGGGAGAGGGAAGCCATCTATAATGGGGGGAGGGAGAGGGAAGCCATCTATAATGGGGGGGGAGAGGGAAGCCATCTATAATGGGGGAGGGGGGAGAGGGAGGCCATCTATAATGGGGGAGGGGGGAGAGGGAAGCCATCTATAAGAAGGGGGAGAGGGGAGAGGGAAGCCATCTATAATGGGGGGAGGGAGAGGGAAGCCATCTATAATGGGGGAGGGGGAAGAGGGAAGCCCTCTATAAGAAGGGGGAGAGGGGAGAGGGAAGCCATCTATAATGGGGGGAGGGAGAGGGAAGCCCTCTATAAGAAGGGGGAGAGGGAAGCCATCTATAATGGGGGGAGGGAGAGGGAAGCCATCTATAAGAAGGGGGAGAGGGAAGCCATCTATAATGGGGGAGGGAGAGGGAAGCCATCTATAATGGGGGAGGGGGGGGAGAGGGAAGCCATCTATAATGGGGGGGAGAGGGAAGCCATCTATAAGAAGGGGGAGAGGGAAGCCATCTATAATGGGGGAAGGGGAAGAGGGAAGCCCTCTATAAGAAGGGGGAGAGGGGAGAGGGAAGCCATCTATAATGGGGGGAGGGAGAGGGAAGCCCTCTATAAGAAGGGGGAGAGGGAAGCCATCTATAATGGGGGGAGGGAGAGGGAAGCCATCTATAAGAAGGGGGAGAGGGAAGCCATATATAATGGGGGAGGGAGAGGGAAGCCATCTATAATGGGGGAGGGGGGGGAGAGGGAAGCCATCTATAATGGGGGGGAGAGGGAAGCCATCTATAAGAAGGGGGAGAGGGAAGCCATCTATAATGGGGGAAGGGGAAGAGGGAAGCCCTCTATAAGAAGGGGGAGAGGGGAGAGGGAAGCCATCTATAATGGGGGGAGGGAGAGGGAAGCCCTCTATAAGAAGGGGGAGAGGGAAGCCATCTATAATGGGGGGAGGGAGAGGGAAAGCCATCTATAAGAAGGGGGAGAGGGAAGCCATCTATAATGGGGGAGGGAGAGGGAAGCCATCTATAATGGGGGAGGGGGGGGAGAGGGAAGCCATCTATAATGGGGGGGAGAGGGAAGCCATCTATAAGAAGGGGGAGAGGGAAGCCATCTATAATGGGGGGAGGGAGAGGGAAGCCATCTATAATGGGGGAGAGGGAAGCCATCTATAATGGGGGAGAGGGAGAGGGAAGCCATCTATAATGGGGGGAGAGGGGAGAGGGAAGCCCTCTATAATGGGGGGGAGGGAGAGGGAAGCCATCTATAATGGGGGAGAGGGAAGCCATCTATAATGGGGGGAGAGGGAAGCCATCTAAGAAGAGGGGAGAGGGAAGCCATCTAAGAAGAGGGGAGAGGGAAGCCATCTATAAGGGAGGGGGAGGGAGAGGGAAGTCATCTATAAGGGAGGGGGAGAGGGAAGTCATCTATAAGGGAGGGGGAGAGGGAAGCCATCTATGGGGGAGTGGGGGGCCATCTGTAAGCAGGGGGGAAAGGGAGCCATCTATAAGGAGGGGGGAGAGGGGAGCCATCTATAAGGGGGTATAAGTAAGGGGGGAGAGGGCCTATAAGGAGGCTACACAGAGGGGGGCATATACTATAAGGGGGATCACATAGTGTCAGCCTACCCACTAAATGAGGGCATATAGGGACCAATACAGATGTGCAGTTAGTAGAGAGATAAGGATGGTGCCTAATGGAGTGAGGAGCCTAATATGTCTGTCTGGCAGATTCTGTGGATTCGTGGCTCAGAGAAGTTCTCATAACGGCCCAGGACGGATGGAGGAGAAAATTAAAACGACTCTGATCAGAGAAGACGCCCCTTGTGAGTCACCTGATATAACTGCACTATAATGTATATGGTGTACAGAGCCTGTGTAGGGCTGGGTCAGCCTCTATATGACTGGATGAGGTGATAGTGATCTGTGTACAGTGGATTATTCAGTAGCAGCGGTGGTGTAAGTCAGTATGTGGTGGTAATATTTGTTACTTTTATCTGGTACTGTGTTTTATTGGTCTCAGTATGGATTTGGTCAGTAACAATATGGTGGTGATGGTAGTGGGTGTGGTGTAGCGGTAATATTTCCTTCCTATATACTGGTAATATTGGTCTCAGTGTACAGGATTTGGTCAATAACAGTATGGCGGTAATATGTATGGTGATAAAATGTTCTCTTCCTATAGGCTGGTGTTATTGGTAATATCGGTCTTGGTCGTGAAAAGGGGGGGGGGCCCAAGTTGACCTCTCGCACCAGGGCCCAGGAGACATTAGCTACGGCTCTGGTAGTAGTAGTAGTAGTAGTAGTAATAGTAGTGGTAGTAGTAGTAGTAGTAGCAATAGTAGTAGAAGTAGTAATAGTAGTGGTGGTAGTAGTAGTGTAGTATGGAACATGATGGATAAGGCAGGGGATGTGGGGATGTGGAGGGCTAGTAGTAGTAGTAACAGCAGCAGGAATAGTGCTGGCTGTATTAGTAGTACAGTATGGGACATGATGGAAAAAGCAGAAGCGTAAATGTGTAGTATTAGTATATTAGTAGTAGGAGTAGTGGTACAGTATGGGACATGATGGACAAAGCAGGAGATGTGCAGGGTTGTGTAGTATTAGTATATTAGTAATAATAATAATAGTAAGAGTTCAGTATAGAAGTTGATGGATAAGAGCCCTATTACACGGGGCGATTATCTTACGAAAAATCATTAAATCATTCGAATTGAAACAATAATGTGTAATTGCAGCCAACGATCGAAAAATCATTCGTATGTCGTTGATTGTTGATAAAGATCTGAACCTAAAATTATCGTTAATCGTTCGCTGTAATTCAGCGTTCGTTTGCTCAAGTTCCACCTTTTTTCACTAATCGTTCAGTGTAATTGCACATGGTTCATTGTTTTTTCTGGAATCAGAAGGAATAAACGATCATAGTAACGATCGCAATAACGATCGTAGTAACGCTTTTAACTAACGATCATTCCACCATATTACACGAACGGTTCCACCATATTACACGATCATTCCACCATATTACACGAACGGTTCTGTGTAATATGGTGAACGACTTCAGGATAATGATAAACAATCTCGTTTGTGATCGTTTATCGTTAGTCGTTAATCGTTAAAAATCGCTCAGTGTAAAAGGACCCTAAGGCCAGAGATGTGCGGCTGTGTAGAGACAGTAGTAATCGCAGTAGCAGCAGCAGCAGCAGCAGTAGTATTACTGTCTAGGGAGAGTAGCAGTAGTAGTAGTGTGTAGGGAGAGTAGTAGTAGTGTGTAGGGAGAGTAGTAGTAGTGTGTAGGGAGAGTAGCAGTAGTAGTAGTGTGTAGGGAGAGTAGCAGTAGTAGTAGTGTGTAGGGAGAGTAGCAGTAGTAGTAGTGTGTAGGGAGACTAGCAGTAGTAGTAGTATTACTGTCTAGGCAGAGTAGCAGTAGTAGTAGTGTGTAGGGAGAGTAGCAGTAGTAGTAGTGTGTAGGGAGAGTAGCAGTAGTAGTAGTATTACTGTCTAGGCAGAGTAGCAGTAGTAGTAGTGTGTAGGGAGAGTAGCAGTAGTAGTACCAGTAGTGTGTAGAGAGAGTAGTAGTAGCGGCTTCCCAAATCTTTAGGGACTTCGGAACAAATTTGGTCTGTGCCAAATCAATTTTGAGTGCAAATAAAATCTCCAAAAAGACAAAAAAGAAAAGAAAAGAAACTTCTCCCATGTTGTCCCTAAGGATTTAAGGATGGCGAAATGTTAGCAAACAACTTTAAAGCTGCCGTAACATTGAATTGTGCTCCTGATAATACAGCTGAATTTACACATGAAAGCCGCCCGGTGCTCTCTCTTTTCTTTTCCTCCAGAAAACTGCTTAACATTTCAATGGTGAACTGCCAAGCCGGGTTTATGGAAGTTAGTGGCACCTTAAAAAGAAATAATGCCCATCAGGACGCTGACTGATAAAGGGTAACAATATACAGTAGTACTGCAGAGACTATTGACCGCTATTGTACATTAGTCCGCGGGACAATGGATGTCAACACGCCGCTCACGGTAACATCAACAGCAGGTAACACGCGTGCGGGAGAAAGGAGTCGCATGAATCCAGCACGAGGAGTCAAGAAGGATCAATGAGCGGCGGTAAAATTGCAGGATCTAGTAAAGTATTCACGGTTATTTCTGAATAAAGCCGAGAAGTTAATGACAGTCCTCGTGCCGAGAGAACAATTATGGAGAGGGGTTTATTGCGAAATGCTTTAACCCTTTCCTGCCACAACAGTTTTTGGCAATGTCTTTTTATACTTTTTTTTTTTTTTTTTTTATGTCTTCATAGCTATAAGGGCTTGTTTTTTCCGGGAGAAGTTTTTTTATGGAGTTACCTAATGTAATGCATCAAGGCCAAAATTACCTCTGAGGAGGGCGACCGCTGATCGCCGAAACATGTTAGATGTTTGACCTGCATGAACTACGGCAACTACTACAGTGACGTCACTGATACTCCGTGGAAAACCATTGGATTACTCACCGTATGCCGAGAGTTGGTAGTAGTGGAGCCACCGGCCAGGGCCCGCTCCCAACCCGTCACCTCAACACCTACAACTATTGAAAAGATACAGAAGAATCGAGTATATTATGCCACATCACAAAACTACCAGGTATTCAGCAGTATAGCTATATAACACTAAGGAACTTAAACTGCTTGAAAGGACCATTGTTACTATTTACTTACGTACTTACGTATCACTATTTGGCAGTAGTATTTCTCCCTTGTTAGATTGTATATATATTATTGGTAATACCGGTGTTGGTTCATTGGATTTGTCAGCAACTATCCCACCGTAATAGTAGCAGTAATAGATGAAATTATCTATTATCGCTCTGTGTAATAGAGACAACGATCAGCGAATGACAACGATCATCGGCTGATCATTGTTTTAGGTTTGGACCTACAATCATCGGGCGCCGACCACGCATTGTTTTTTGTAACAGAGATGCGCGGCCGACGGCTAACGATTAGAGATGAGCGAATCAGCCGGATTTTTGGTTCGTATTAATCATAAATCTCGGCGGCTGACTCCCGCTGCCTGCTCCCTCCGTGCAGCGGGTTGATACATCGTAAGGGACGCCTGGAAAACTAGGATACAGCCATTGGCATTGGCTGTATCCCAGTTTTCCAGGCGTTCCTTACGATGTATCCACCCGCTGCAAGGCGGGAGCAGGAAGCGGGAGTCAGCCGCCGAGATTTCTGATTCATACGAACCAAAAATTCGGCTGATTCGTTCATCTCTACTGACGATTCCCTAAACAGCTGATACCTTACCTCTCCCGCTCCCGGTCTTCTCTCCTGTGGTTCGCAGCTTCCCATTCCCGGAGGCAGCAGCAGCATCTGAGCAGCGGTTCTAGCCTGTGATTGGCTGAACGGCCGCTCAGATGCTGTTGCTGCCGAGAAGCTGCGGAGCAAAGGAGAGAAGACCGGGAGCAGGGAGAGGTAAGGTGTCAGGTGTTTGGGCAAGGACTGTATGGACATCACTAATGATGTCCATGCAGCCCTCACTGGCCGTCTAATAGGTCCAGGAAATGAGTGCTGATCTAACAGATTGGCACTCGTTTACTAAAATGATCAGACCATAGTCGGCCTGTGTAATAGGACCCTAAGAGCAAGGTGACTCACAATGCAGGTTTTACACCTTAGCACGCCATCTATTCTTGCAGCTCTCACCCACTGCTTTTAACCTTTTGCCATGCCAAGCTTAAAAGCTGCAGGAGACCGACTGCGATTACAGCAGGTGCCCAACAATTACATTCGGCGTCTATATAATTTAAGGGTCCGCATAAACCTGAAGTCGACCCTGGCGACGACAGAGAAAGACAGAGGGAAGCAGACAGCGCCGTATATTGTGTAGTGGCCGTAAGAGGTTACTGCATTGAAGCCAATGGGAGCTGGGTGACAGTATCCCACTACCTTCTAATCACAATACCTTTATAGACTTTAACCAAAACAATCGAAACCTAATGATGTGGATCCAGAACAGCTGGAGAGATACAGGTCCTGGATAGTGTGAAGCAGCAAAAGGCTCTGGAGATAAAGAGGCAGATAGCATGCGGTTTGCTAAGTGCTGTGTAAACAGGGAGGAAATGCTCTACGCAACATGCTCGGAGATGCAATTAGGAGAAAGCTTCTAAAATATCCAAGTACTAATAGTAACTATATAGGACCATTACATTCAGCATGTTTGTGTTTAGAATGATCCTTGTCCTGTATTTAAAGAAACAAATTGAATTTTACATGAGCATGGTTAGGCTATACCGCCATAGTGTACACGGCTTCATTGACCCAATACGACAGGGATGGGGAACCTTCAGCCCACCAGCTGTTGGAAAACTACAATTCCCATCATGCCTGGACAGGCTGTCCAGGCATGATGGGAATTGTAGTTTTCCAACAGCTGGTGGGATAAAGGTTCCCCATCCCAGGTATATGACATTGGTTCCAGTCATCTTCTCCATGAGACCCCAGACATCATCTGTTAAGGGAGAATTGAGAGCCCCCCCCCCCCATATATTCCCCTATATACTTTAGTCGAAGATGGCTAAAGTGTATGTGAATATGATACATGGCGGCCCCATCCTGAAGACCCTTCTGTCAGCTAAGACCCTGGCTCTGCAGGGTAACAGTGCCCATGCAAATCAATAGACACTATAGATGCCTTGTATATGTATGGATTCTTTGTTTTCTTGACAGCACTGCGGGGAGTATTTACATTGTGATGTCCCATAGATAACCGGAGATCTCAGGGATTCCCCACAGGGGCTGCCACAGTGTGAGAAGCGGCCGTCACCATATTTTACTTATGTTCCTCTCTGTATAGGCCATAAATAGGTGATCAATAAGGTTATGACCCCCTGGGATCCCCACAGACAGGAAGGTAAAGGGGTCCTGGAGCTTCTTAGATCCACCACTGTTGTATTACATTCTATTGACTCCCACTCATCAAACATGGACATGATGGGATTTTCTAAGGATGAAAATTCCTGGAAAACCCTTTAAGAACTGAGGTTCCTTTGGGTATGTATTATCAGAGTTCTCCATATTGTCCCATAAATAACTTGTTATATAGTCACTTGTACTTGTACAGCTGAATGTTAGATTCTACAAGAGATCCTATGTATAAATACTAGGGCCGGGTTCACACTACGTGAAACAACGGCCGTTCTGTGACCCGGCTGGGTCACAGAACAGCCGGTGTTTGTGAAGATCATCCTGTCTGTGAAGAACTTCATTTATGTTAAATTGGGATGCAGGCGCATCCATGTGCGCCCGCATCCCAGTTTACCATAGCACACAATGGAGAGTGCAGCTGTGAGTTGACAGGTCTGTGCGGTCGCTATTCAATGAATAGCGGCCACACAAAACTGAAATGTCCGTGATTAATACAAAGGATACTTTGTGTGAATATAGCTTAGGGATGTATGAATATTAAAGATGTGTGAAAATCAAGCATGCTCAGATCTGTCCGAACCCGAGTGTGCAATTTTATTTTATTAGCGGTGCCTGAAGAAGTTGGATGCAGCCTAAGGCTATGTTTCCACTTAGGGAACATATCGGGGGAAGGCAGCCACCTTGATTTATATAGGTCATGATCATTATTAGTGTCCGTCTATATAATGAGATGGCAACATTCATGCCCTATGTTCCCGAAGTCGGAACATAGCCTTAGACTGCTTCCAAGTTCTTCAGCCACCGCTAATCAAGATGTGCGCAACTAGAGTTGCGCACATCTCTAATTAATATATATACATAACCTGGCCATACATATTAAGGCTATGTTCACACAATGTAATACAGCAGCCTTAGTTTAGTACGGCCAACACTGCCATATTGGCTGCAGGAACATTATCTTTTCCCCATTTGGATTGCAGCCGCCAGCCGTACTTTACTTTGTGTGCACAGCTATTTTCTACGGCCGCTGTTCACCAAACTGCGGCCGTAGAAAACCGACATGCTCATTATTTTCTGCGGCCGCAGTTCAACAATGGGCATAGTGTATACTGTGTATATACACTATGGCCGTTGTTGCATTGAAATCAATGCAAACTTGTAAATTTCATTAACAACGGACGTTCTTTTGACTGAAAAGAACGGCTGTTATTAATGAAATGAATATGTGGTGTTAACATAGCCTAAAAGTCGGATTACACGGGACGATTATCGCGCAGAAAATTGTTATGTCATTCGGATTTAAATGACAATCGCCCTGTGTAATTGCAGGCAACGTTCTAAAAATCGTTTGTGTGTCTTTGATCGTTGATTTAGATCTGACCCTAAAATCATTGTTAATCGTTCGCTGTAATTCCACATTCAGTGGCTAATCGTTTAGTGTAATTTCAAATTCCTCTTTTATTTGCTGGGATCAGATGGAGTAAACGATTGTAGTAACTAACAGACGACTATAGTTCTGTGTAATATGGTGAACGATTTCAGGTTAATGATAAACAGTCTAGTTTGCAATCGTTTATTGTTAGTCATTAAAAATCGCTTGTCTAATAGGTCCCTTAGTGTGTTGACATCCAACTGCCCAACTCTTCTTTCCTCAGGCATCTTCTTCCAGATTTGAGTCCAGAGGCCCCTATACACATGAGATAGTCAAACAGTCCAGTTAAAGGGGTTATCCAGCGCTACAAAACATGGTCACTTTCCCCCTACTGTTGTCTCCAGATTGGGTGGGGTTTTGAAACTCATTTCCATTGAAGTAAATGGAGCTTAATTGCAAAACGCACCTGAACTGGAGACAACAATAGGGAGAAAAGTGGCCATGTTTTTGTAGCGTTGGATAATGGTGGGCCAGTCAACTCCAGGTAAACACCCATAGAGAAATCAGGAAAGACCAAGCAGCCATGGTCATAAATGTAAAAATAATAAAATAAAAGACACCAAACACTTTATGTATATATGATCTTTCACATTACCCCACATCCCTTCTGTCTATGTAATTGGCTAATACTATCATTGAGCTTCCAGCCCTTGGAGTATGGTTCCATGGTGAAGCTATTGTATGTGGACTATCTGCAAATGGCAGTAAGATTTTGTTGGTGATATAGCAGTTTTGTCAACAAGATCCAGCAGAGACTGGCATTCACATAGAAGTGGGATTTTGTCCACATGCGATAGTGGGCCCATGGACTAAACCCTTTAGGTGCTGAAACACCCGCAACAGATTCCGTCCACCAGAGACTGTCTCTACCGCTCACCCCATACACATGAACATTCAACTCAACTGAACATTTATGTGTGCTGCTAAAGATTATAAGGGACTTCAGATTCATGGAGAAATACAACTTTTAGACTTGGTCATAAATAAGATTTCCTTATAAATATGTTACCAGAACCCCCAAAAAACAAGAGATTTTATGGAATGATGAGAATACAGTCACATCATATCTGCTGTATAGTAAGATACCAGTCTTAAAGGGGTTATCCAGTGCTACAAAAACATGGCCACTTTCTTTAAGAGACAACACGACTCTTGTCTCCAGTTCAGGTGCGATTTGCAATTAAGCTCCATTCACTTCAATAGAACTGAGCAGCAAAACCCGGCCCAAGCTGGAGACAAGAGTGGTGCTGTCTCTGGAAGAAAGTGGCCATGTTTTTGTAGCGCTGGAAAACCACTTTAAATAGCACATGTTAGGCTTGGAGGGCCTATTACCAAATTTCACGTTGGTTTCCAGGAGCTTAAAGTGTACCTGTTGCGACGGCTCGGTTCTTCTGTTAACCTTAGATTTCGGGTCTACATCGATATTATCACCCAATGGCCCAATGAGATCGTAATTTTCACGACTCCCATTGGATCCAAAGAGGGCTGCAGTCATGATGGTCTTATTGCATGTCCAAATCCATGGAGACCCGAACTTCCGGATTAACGGAGGAACTCGCCACTGATCTGGTAGAGGACTGTTGATACACTTTAAAATTTGGCTTGTTCTTATGTCATAAATGTTAAACAAAGCTATGGGCATAGGAATTAGGCTATTTGCACAGCACAAGGGAATCTACATCTACATCTTTTCATGCTTGTTTTCTGGAGGTTTATGCTTTTTTTAATTTTTTTTTACTTTCTTTGCCTTTTTAGCCACATTTATTATACACACTTAAAAGTTGTAAAATCGCAACTCCCCTCAATGGACAGTGTATAAAATACACAACATAAAAATTAATTGCAAAAAAGTTTCAAAATCCATCAAGGGTGAAAAGACGACCTCGAAAAGTGGGGTGAAAAAGTCACATACAATAAATTCACATCTACGTCTTTTGGGCAATTTTTTAGGATGCAAAACGGGCATATTACATCTCAATTTATTTAATGTAAAAAAGAACAAAATATTTTTGTCTGATAAGGTATACTACAAAGTGTCTTCCATTCTCCTGTACTATCGATACATGCAAAGTTTACGGAAACATCAGCGCCTATTCAAATAAATGTGAGGGAGCTTAAAATTTACATCTCATGGTTACAGGCTCGCAAACCTCCGCCAATGCTAGTTTAGGAGCCTGGAATTATGACAGGTATACATTAAACACATCTATTTAACTATAGGGGCTGACATTTCAGCAAACTTTTCTCATATATCGATAGCACAAGAGACTATAAGAAACTGTAATATATCTTATCAGACAAAAATCAAGAATCTTCCTAAGATGTAGAATACTAGAGTCGGGATTCTTTTTACTATGGGGCCCATGCTTATCTCAATCCGTATCTACCTCACAATTTTTTCATCATGGCCAACAGATGACTATTATCCTCCAATGAACAGACGGGATAAGGCCACATTCGGGACGCAAAAAAAAAACAACTTAACTTTAGTGTTATAGCAAACTGAAGGTAGTAACGTTATAGGTTTATTACCACTTTTTACTGCTAGGAAAATAAATATTAATCCTAAAGAAAACAGATTATTTATTAGCCACCGCGTTTCGGCACCCCCTCCATAAACACGCTCACAATTCTATCATTTTAACCTTTTTTCATGTGCATTTGCCAGAACACCAAAGTGCAATATGTTTCCTCAATGTACCTTGTGCTACAAGCAGACTTCTTGGCTCCAGTATTAACTTCCTTGCTCTGGACGTTACAGATGGCAGAGATTTGCACAAACCAGTTTGAACTACTTACAAAACATACATTTCACCAGGTCTGAAAAAAAAAAAAAAACCTCTCTTGGTTTGCAGAATTACTTTTTATTTCAGTGATATAAATCACAGGCCTTCGGAGGGTGGACAGAAAAGCCAGCTTGTTTGGAGCGCGCGTTTCATTTCAGGAATAAAGTTATAAAGTATTGCAGGGAACCATGTGTCTGGGTAAATTATGACACAATTTATTGCATGGTGCCTGGGTTAGAGTATGTGCCGAGGTGGGTGAAACATTTGTAGACTGCTTGGCTAAGTGTTAGCAGAACTGATTAATGTCAAGCGATGCACAATCCCTCCCGGCCCACTCAATGAAAGCTGCAAGGTAGATCAGCTGGAAAAAATAAAAATAAAAAATTATATATATATATATATATATATATATATATATATATATATATATACACACACACATAAATATATTCAGTATACATAAACACATATGCATAAATACATTCAGTATATACACATATGCACAAACATATGTTCACCATATAGACACATATGCATAAATATATTCAGTATATACACATATGCATAAATATATTCAGAATATACACATATGCATAAATATATTCAGTATACACAAACACATACATAAATATATATTCAGTATGCATAAACACATGCATAAACCATACAGACACATACATACATAAATATATATATATATATATATATATATATATATATATTCAGTATGCATAAAAAGTACATAGACACACATATATATATATATATATATATATATATATATATACATTGGTACCTTGGTTTAAGAGTAACTTAGATTAAGAGCGTTTTGGTTTAAGAGCTCACAGTTTTTCAAAATTGTGACTTGGTTTGAGAGCATTGCTTTGGTTTAAGATCTCCCTGTACTGGGTGGGAGCGGGAGTGGGGGAGGGGATGGTCGGCATAGTAGCGTCTACAGCACTATACTCTGATCCAGGAAGTCTCCATCACCTTCCAAATCATAGCAGATCCACTTCAGGCTGGGGCTTACATCAGGGGACAGGACTGTGGAGGTAATCTCTCCATAGCTGTAACCCCTTTCTCCCCGGACAGAGAGCGCTGCATGTATGTGCCCACATCTGTCCTGCTCATTCCTTCATATTTCCTGCAGTCTCTGTTCACCCTTGTGTTTCCCATCCTCTCCATTATGGGGATCTGCAGCTCCATCCTGTATCTACAAACTGCTGCTGTGTCATCAGGTTTATGCCATTACTATACATTATACTCCACATGCTGATTGCTGTACTGTACAGTAACTTATAATATCACATATTCAGCTGTTTCTAAATCTTTGTTTCATTTGTTTTACATGTTATTCAGAAGAAAAATTATTTTTGGGGTGTGGAACCAATTGTCTGTATTAATACATTAATGCTCTGTGGGGCCTTTAAACTTTACTGGGTGCTGAACTGGTCCCCACAGAGATTGAATACAGCAATGGTGAGCACTATCTACTCAATTCTGTCCCTATACAGCCTATGGCTGTATCCATGTTTCCCTGGACTCCGTAGGGCTGCAGCCAACTAAGGGCCCTATTACACGGAGCAATATCAGCCAAATTGGCCGATTATCAATCCATGTAATAGAAACAACGATCAGCCGATGACAACGATCATCGGCTGATTGTTGTTTTAGGTTTGAACCTAAAATCACCAGGCGCCGACCACACATCGCTACGTGTAATAGCGATCCGCTCCCGGTCTTCTCTCCTGAGCTCCGCAGCTTTCTGGTCCCGGCAGCAGCAGCAGCGTCTGAGCGGCCTTTCAGCCAATCACAGGCCGCAGCGGTCCTGAGAAGCTGTGGAGCACAGGAGGGAAGACTAGGAGCGGGGAGAGGTAAGGTGTCAGGTGTTTGGGCAGGGGCTGCATGGACATCACTAACAATGTCCATGCAGCCCTTTCTGCCCGATTATCGGCCCGTTTAATAGGTCCAGTACACGAGCGCCGATCTAGCAGATTGGCACTTGTTTACTAAAATGATCGGGCCAGTTTCACTTTACACCATGTTTGATAAATCTCCCCCTGTGCCCACAGTAAAACAGCAGCATTGAATAGAAACATGAAGAACACCTGTCTCCAGTGGGGCTCAAGCTCTACGTTCCAGGCTACCCTATCAGTATGTTTTAGGCTAGGTTCATGCTACGCTTTACGTTAGAACTGCCATTATTGTGCAATTAACGTTCGTTATTTGAAATAATGGACGTTATTTGCATAATGATGGCCGTTTTTACGAAAGATTGCCATCATTTTTACATAGTGTGAACCTAGCCTTAGCTAACTATTACACATAGCGATTATTGGACGTTCCGTCCATGCACTATGTTGGCTGATCGCTGGTTTACAACAGGAATCAAAATCCTAATGCAGAGAGCAATGGTCTGCTGGTTGTTGCTTCGTGTAATAAGAGCGGCAAACCACGGCTATCACCTATGGGCGCCCGCAGCTCCCCGCAGCCACCTCGCTCTTACCTGCTCGCTGCTGGTGTGTGTCATAGCACCGGCAGCGAGCAGGGAACAAGGAGCAAGCGAGCACTGGCCTGACAGGTCGGCACTCGCTTGATCCTCATATCGGGTCATGTAATAGGGTCCTAAGGATGGATACACCATAAGGCTATGTTCACACTACGTAAAAGTACGGCCGTTGTTGCCTTTGGCAACAACGGCCGTACTTTATGCGGGTGAACAATGCCTATTGTTCTATGGGATCCCGGCGGGAGCGTAAACACATCGTTTACGCTCCGGCCGGGAACCTGCACGGGGCCGCAAATAGCTGACATGTCAGTTTTTTGCGGCCGCAATTCAATGAATTCCGGCCGTAGGAAACCCTGTCAGTTCACACAGTGAAGCTAGCGGCTCCGGCCGCTCGCTTCATTGTGTGCTATGGGAGGTTCTGATTCGGGCGCACGCTAATGTGCCCGCATCAGAACCCTGCGGCCGGAAAGATCATCTGGCCGGTACTTAAGTACTGGCCGGGATGATCCGGGCAGAGACCGGTTGTCCGTGGCCGGGGTCACGGAACGGCCGATCCTTTACCCTGTGTGAACATAGCCTAAAGACAGTGGGGAAGATTTATCAAACATGGTGTAAAGTGAAACTGGCTCAGTTGCCCCTAGCAACCAATCAGATTCCACCTTTCATTTTCCAAAGATTCTGTGAGGAATGAAAGGTGGAATCTGGTTGGTTGCTAGGGGCAACTGAGCCAGTTTCATGTTATACCATGTTTGATGAATTCCTCCCACAGTCTTTACCATTGAAGACAACGGAGAATATCTATGTTAAATTTACATTTTTTACGCCAGATTAACAGGCTGCAGATTTTTTTTGCATCCTGTGAAGCTTTCTCATCCACTTTGCTGCTACTGGCATACGCTATGTACATAAATCCACTGTGGAAAATCCACTATGTATCCACCCTGGGGATAGACACATGTTTCAGGTTGGGTTCAGTAATACTAAATCTGTCGGGCCTCTTGGGCAAAAGTGACAGAATGCGTTATACCTGGTGCAGGGGCCGAGGGGCTGAGCACGGCACAGGGAGCTTATACAACACAAAGGAGAACCCCTGGGTCTTGAACTGCCCCCTTAGGCCTTGCATTGGGAATAACACAGCGTATCAGTTTTGCCTGGGGGAGGGGTTCTTTAATGCTTAAGTGTAAAGGTGTGCCAGGTGTGCCCCGCAGGTCTATAAACGTCACCGACAGAATCACCTTATAGCCAAAGGAAGCTGCAAAAAATTCATCCCTAGGGGAGAAGTCTATGATCACAGGGGGTCCAGTTGCGGGGACCCCCCCAAGATTTCAAGAACAGAGTTCCAAGTCTTGCGCTGATCCAGCTATGTACTCGGCTATCTTCAGCAGGTCCCATAGGCAATGAATGGATCTGAAGTGTGTATGCAGGACAACTCCATTCCAACAGGAAACTCAGGATCCTGTTCTTGAGACCATGGGGTCCCCCCACAATCACACTTATCCCCTATCCACAGGATGGTGTTACCGGTGGGACCACCACTTTAATGGACTGTAAGGGAGTGAGATGCAATGGATCATTTGCAAGGAAAATCCATCCAGACACATGGGCTAAATCTGGATTGTTAAAGGGGTTATCCAGCGCTACAAAAACATGGCCACTTTTGCCCCACTCTTGTCTCCAGTTCAGTTGTGATTTGCAATTAAACTCCATTTACTTCAATGGAATTAAGTTTCAAATTTCACCCAATCTGGAGACAAGAGTGGGGCAAAAGTGCCCATGTTTTTGTAGCACTGGATAACCCCTTTAAAGGGAACCATTCACCCCGTGGCCCCAGGCAGAAACTGACATACAGTGACATAAAGGTCAATATACTTACCACATCGCTCCCGGTCCCGTCCCGGATCCCGTTGTTGACACGGAGAAATCTCTGATTCTTCTTCTCGCGCCCATTATGGTAATGAGCGCCGCCGGCCCGAAGTCCAGCCTTCTCCCCGCCTCCGACACTTAATTGACGCCAGGTCTTCTTCCTCCTCGTCTTCTTTCTTCTCGTCGGATCCCTCGCAGGCGCCGTGACAGTCGCTCCGCAGCTTCACTGTTTACTGCGCGTGCGCCGATTGTCTCGAGCACGTATCCTGTTTACCACACAGGAATTTGCGGGAATTCGTCAGAAGACTGAAGACGTCAATCAAGTCAGTATATACTGACAAAAGCTCCCTGTGTACTCACTGTATATACTGACAGCTGCTCCCTGTGTACTCACTGTATATACTGACAGCAGCTCCCTGTGTACTCATTGTATATACTGACAGCAGCTCCCTGTGTACTCACTATATACTGACAGCAGCTCCCTGTGTTCTCACTCTATATACTGACAGCATCTCCCTGCACTTACTGTATATACTGACAGCATCTCCCTGTACTCATTGTATATACTGACAACAGCTCCCTGTGTACTCATTGTATATACTGACAACAGCTCCCTGTGTACTCACTGTAAATACTGACAGCTGCTCCCTGTGTACTCACTGTATATACTGACAGCAGCTCCCTGTGTACTCACTGTATATACTGACAGCAGCTCCCTGTGTACTCACTGTATATATTGACAGCAGCTCCTTGTGTAGTCACTGTATATACTGACAGCAGCTCCCTGTGTACTCACTGTATATACTGACAGCAGCTCCCTTTGTACTCACTGTATATACTGACAGCAGCTCCCTGTGTACCTACTGTATATACTGACAGCGGCTCCCTGTGTACTCACTGTATATACTGACAGCGGCTCCCTGTGTACTCACTGTATATACTGACAGCAGCTCCCTTTGTACTCACTGTATATACTGACAGCAGCTCCCTGTGTACTCACTGTATATACTGACAGCAGCTCCCTGTGTACTTACTGTATATACTGACAGCAGCTCCCTGTGTACTCCTTGTGTATACGGACAGCAGCTCCCTGTGTACTCACTGTATATACTGACAGCCACTCCCTGTGTACTCACTGTATATACTGACAGCAGCTCCCTGTGTACTCACTGTATATACTGACAGCAGCTCCCTGTGTACTCACTGTATATACTGACAGCAGCTCCCTGTGTTACTCACTCTATATACTGACAGCAGCTCCCTGTGTACTCACTGTATATACTGACAGCAGCTCCCTGTGTACTCACTTTATATACTGACAGCAGCTCCCTGTGTACTCACTATATACTGACAGCAGCTCCCTGTGTACTCACTCTATATACTGACAGCATCTCCCTGTACTCATTGTATATACTGACAACAGCTCCCTGTGTACTCACTGTATATACTGACAGCTGCTCCCTGTGTACTCACTGTATATACTGACAGCAGCTCCCTGTGTACCTACTGTATATACTGACAGCAGCTCCCTGTGTACTCACTGTATATACTGACAGTAGCTCCCTTTGTACTCACTGTATATACTGACAGCAGCTCCCTGTGTACTCACTGTATATACTGACAGCAGCTCCCTGTGTACTTACTGTATATACTGACAGCAGCTCCCTGTGTACTCCTTGTGTATACGGACAGCAGCTCCCTGTGTACTCACTGTATATACTGACAGCCACTCACTGTGTACTCACTGTATATACTGACAGCAGCTCCCTGTGTACTCACTGTATATACTGACAGCAGCTCCCTGTGTACTCACTGTATATACTGACAGCAGCTCCCTGTGTACTTACTGTATATAGTGACAGCAGCTCCCTGTACTCACTGTATATACTGACAGCAGCTCCATGTACTCACTGTATATACTGACAGCAGCTCTCTGTGTACTCACTATATATACTGACAGCAGCTCCCTATGTACTCACTGTATATACTGACAGCAGCTCCCTTTGTACTCACTGTATATACTGACAGCAGCTCCCTGTGTACTCTCTGTATATACTGACAGCAGCTCCCTGTGTACTCACTGTATATACTGACAGCAGATCCCTGTGTACTCACGGTATATACTGACAGCATCTCCCTCTACTCACTGTATATACTGACAGCATCTCCCTGTACTCACTGTATATACTGACAGCAGCTCCCTGTGTACTCATTGTATATACTGACAGCAGCTCCCTGTGTACTCATTGTATATACTGACAGCAGCTCCCTGTGTACTCACTGTATATACTGACAGCAGATCCCTGTGTACTCATTGTATATACTGACAGCAGCACCCTGTGTACTCACTGTATATACTGACAGTAGCTCCCTGTGTACTCACTGTATATACTGATAGCAGCTCCCTGTGTACTCACTGTATATACTGAGAGCAGGTCCCTGTGTACTCACTGTATATACTGACAGCAGCTCCCTGTGTACTCACTGTATATACTGACATCAGCTCCCTGTACTCACTGTATATACTGAAAGCAGCTCCCTGTGTACTCACTGTATATACTGACAGCAGCTTCCTGTGTACTTACTGTATATACTGACAGCACCTTCCTGTGTACCTCATAGAACTTAAATCCGACTCCCCTGCTTCAGGCTGTGCTGTCTAGCTCTGTGGTGTTTCTGTGCATAAAATGGCCGACATGGAGGAGCATGTGAATATGCCCCGCCCCCTGTGTCCTCCATAGACATATACAGGCTTAGTGGTGGACACTGGAGGGCAGGGCACGGTCACATGCTCCTCCATGTCGGCCATTTTATGGACAGAAACACCACAGTTTAGGACAGCACACCCTGGAGGAGAGGAGTCTGACTTTAGCTCTATGAGGTACACAGGGAGCTGCTGTCAGTATATACAGTGAGTACACTGGGAGCTGCTGTCAATATATACAGTGAGTACACAGGGAGCTGCTGTCAGTATATACAGTGAGTACACAGGGAACTGCTGTCAGTATATACAGTGAGTACACAGGGAACTGCTGTCAGTATATACAGTGAGTACACAGGGAGCTGCTGTCAGTATATACAGAGAGTACACAGGGAGCTGCTGTCAGTATATACAGTGAGTACACCGGGAGCTGCTGTCAGTATATACAGTGAGTACAGGGAGCTGCTGTCAGTATATACAGTGAGTACACAGGGAGCTGCTGTCACTATATACAGTGAGTACACAGGGAGCTGCTGTCAGTATATACAGTGAGTACAGGGAGCTGCTGTCAGTATATACAGTGAGTACACAGGGAGCTGCTGTCAGTATATACAGTGAGTACACAGGGAGCTGCTGTCAGTATATACAGTGACTACACAGGGAGCTGCTGTCAGTATATACAGTGACTACACAGGGAGCTGCTGTCAGTATATACAGTGACTACACAGAGAGCTGCTGTCAGTATATACAATGAGTACACAGGGAGCTGCTGTCAGTATATACAGTGACTACACAGGGAGCTGCTGTCAGTATATACAGCGAGTACACGGGGAGCTGCTGTCAGTATATACAGTGAGTACAGGGAGCTGCTGTCAGTATATACAGTGAGTACACAGGGAGCTGCTGTCAGTATATACAGTGACTACACAGGGAGCTGCTGTCAGTATATACAGTGAGTACACAGGGAGCTGCTGTCAGTATATACAGTGAGTACACAGGGAGCTGCTGTCAGTATATACAGTGAGTACACAGGGAGCTGCTGTCAGTATATACAGTGACTACACAGGGAGCTGCTGTCAGTATATACAGTGACTACACAGGGAGCTGCTTTGAGTACAGTAACTAATACTGTACACTGAACTATTTTACTATAAAGTGTCCGACTCCTTTGATGATTAGCGATTAACAATAAACAATTTTTTATCGTTAACCTGAAATCGTTCACCATATTACAAAGAACGATGGTCGTTTCTATGATCATTTATTCCATCTGATCCCAGGAAAAGAAGGAACCATGTGGAATTCCACTGAACAATTAGTAAACAAATGCAGAATTACAGCGAACGATTAGCGATGATTTAAGATTCAGATCTAAATAAAAGATCAACGACACACAAACGATTTTTCGATAGTTGCCTGCAATTACACAGATCGTTTAAATTTGAATGATATAATGATTTTCCACAAAGTAATCGTCCCGTGTAATAGGGCCCTTATTGCCGTTAATCGAGGGCCGATCCACTTCTGGTTTTGGTTGAAAAACACTGAGCAAAAATACTGTGTGTGAACATAGCCTAACCCGAGCGTGCGTAAAGCTCGCTCGTCTCTAGTACCAAAGAACACGTTTATCACATTAACAGCCATTGAATTATCGCCCTATTTTCCTCTCATGTGTGCACTTATGGCCCACTTTTCATTCTCAACAATGTAATACATTGTAATATGAAAATTCGCCGATTTTCTAACCGTAAAAAATGTCATTTTACAACTAACCGTGTGCGAGCATGGCCAAGCACTATTGACGTCCCAATGTCTTCCTTGCAGGGTTGCAGGTAATACATTTCCCCAACTATATGTATGCAGCTAGCCTTGAAATCAATGGAGCCTATTAGTTACTAACACTTATCTACCGTCATTGATCATTGACTTTTCCTTTAAGTTTTAAAGCTGCGGCGTCTAATTTGCATCCCGCGGTAATAATCTTTTAATCAGACGGCTCACCAGAAAACTTTGCCAGAATTACGATACAGAACATGAAAGTGAATGTATGGAATAAATGAAAGAACCTTTGGCTTGGCTGCCTGATGGGAACCACATGGGAATCAGTAAGGTGAGAGGAGCGGGAGGAGGGGGCGGAGCTTCAGCAAACAAATTAAAGACAAACACAAGCTGGTTTTTCAGTCCTGGTGCAAAGAGAAGAAGAGGGAGAGTAAATTGTCCATGTTGATCAACACAAACGGTGTTACTCCCCGATGGTTACAATGTAAACAACCAATATTAATGAGGAGTTTGAAATTAATTATTATTTTTTTTTTATTTAAATGTTTACATTTTGAAACATTCCATTGTTTCTTATACTTTTATTTTATTTGTTTTGTTGTTGTTGTTGCTGCTATGAAGCCAGATTTGTGCATGTTTTTTTATATATATTTTTTATGCAATGTATATGGTTACAATGTAACAGTGTGCCTCCAAACTTCCAATTTTATTATGTAACCACAGCTGCACCGGGAGGGTGGAAATATTTTCCTAGCAGCTATTAATACTTTGAGATCAGAGCTGGAAACCTGTTTGGGTGGATCTTATTTTGGGTTTAATAAAATGGTACGGTGGTTTCTATTACCTATTTATAAAAGTGAATTGGTTTTTCGGACTGAAAGGAGGAAAGAAAAAAAAAAAAAAAAAAGGAGGAGGAAGGGTGGGGGCAGGGTAATAAAAAAGAATTAGAAAGCGCTATCATAAATTCCCCGGAGGTGCCTTAGAGGTATATACAGTGCTGTAGTGACTCTGGTCGGAGGGCCTGGTGATTCAGCCACCATTCTGCTCGTCTCTGTGTAAGCGCATGGATTTCAACAGCACAGCATGACACCCAGTGGCTAAAAAAAGACACTTCAAAGAGATTTTTTTTTTCTGTAATATATATATAAAAAAAAATATATGGTTTACTTCATCCAGATCAGTTGCCTAAAATGTGTCTACATGTAAGTCTCTGGCTCTATGAACACAAACACACCAACATAGGAAAATATACACAAAGTGCAGGCTTGGGCCCCGATCAAGCAAAAAAAAAAAAATTGGCTTCTACAATGGGATTAGATATTAACAATAGATCTTAATCTATCCAGAACAAATAAATTAATAGAGATTAACTGCCGTTAAATTGTTTATTTTTGGGGGAAAAAAAAATAAATAAAAAAATAAAAAAAAAACAGATAGATTTTGCTGCTCCCCTTTTTTGATGCGCCTTTCAATTTGTTCATGTTAAGCTGTCAAGTCTGAAAGGAAGAAAAAAAAAAAAAAAAAAAGCCAGAGCTGTTTCTCCTTAAATTACTAGCAGAGTGAATGGTAATTGTAAGCAGATGGCCCTTTATTTGTGGGTTAAGAATAATTACCCTTAGGACGGTACTAAGCCCATATCAATCAGTTTCCTTTAACAGATGACTAGGTAAAGATTTTTTTTCCCTTTTTATTTAACAGACACTATTCATCTAGACATCAACCTTTGTATCATATGATTTAGTATCCGTGATGAAATTTTTTTTTTTTTTTTTGTAATGCTCCCCGAGTCATTTCCTTACTTAGGACTTCTTAAATCATCTTCGTACACTTCATCTAATTTGTGAGTAAGCGTATCGGACCTGTACACGGTACGAGGCCAAAGAGTGCGGTATGGATCCCTGGTATGTAACACCAATTTCTTTCTCTTGAGTTGGTGGCGTAAGATTTATTACTCCTGTATACCAGGTATGGGGAACCTTCGGCCCTCCAGCTGATGCAAAACTACAATTGGCTGTTCAGGCATGATGGGAATTGTAGTTTTGCATCAGCTGGAGGGCCAAAGGTTCTCCATCCCTGCCGTAGATCATTGCCGATTCCAATGGAGTGGCTGACTAGTGTTTATAGTGGTCGAGTCTCATCGTTCGCCATTTGATAACAAATGGCTGAAGTAGTTAGATGCAACCGTAGGGTGTCCGGGAAAAAAAAAAAAACATCCATACGTTGCACTCATCTCTAGTCTCTCAATCTCTAATGGCAGATACGAAGGCTAGGACATATTGGATTGCACCAGAGAAGTCTGGTAGCGGCTTCCTCCCTATTGGAAACACAAGCATGCTCACTAAGGGTACAAACACACACACCGTATATGCAGCAGATACGCAGCAGATCTGCAGCAGATTTGATGGTGCAGATTTGATGCTGTGTTCAGTTATTTAGATCTAATCTGCTGCGTATCTGCTGCGTATTTGCTGCGTATCGCAGCAGTAAATACGCTGCGTATACGGTGTGTGTGTTTGTACCCTTAAGCTGAGTGTGCATGTGTATAAGCACTCAGGGACATCTGTTATCAGCCAGCAGCTAACTTAGGGGCCTATTCCACGGAGCGATATTTGGCCGATTATCTCTCTGTGTAATAAATACAATGATCAGCCAATGACCACGATCATTGGCTGATCGTTGATATAGGTTTGAACCTATAATTGTCAGGCGCCGACCGCGCATGGCTACGTGTAATAGCGGTGCACGGCCGGCAGCTGATGATTTACATTACCTGTCCAGGCTGCAGACCTCCTCTTGCGGTCCGCTCCTCCCCGGGTCCAGCACGCTCCAGCTTCAGAAGGCCGCTGCCAGTGATTGGCTGAGTGGCCTGTCAGCTGAGACAGGCCACTCTGAAGCTGGAGCGCGCGGGACTCGGGGAGAAGAAGACCGCAAGAGGAGCCCTGCAGCATGGATTAGTAATGTATAAAGCTTAAGCAAGGACTGCAAGGACATCGGTAACGATGTCCATGCAGTCCTTGTTAAATGATAATCGGGCCGTGGAATAGGCCCAGTGAACGAGCACCGATCTAGCAGATCGGCGTTTGTTTACAGTTATTATCGGGGCCCCATCGGCCCGTGTAATAACACCCTAACACGTATGACAAACTTAAAGCCAGCCATATACATTAGATTTGGATGGTCAATCATCTAATGTCTATGGCAGCTTCTGACTCTCACTGCTGAAAGACACCTGGAGAGATGATAATTCGGTATGCCGGATTTCAACATCCCAAATCACTTTGTTCTCTTGGAGATAAGCTGCCACCATTTCCCCCCTACTAAGAACACATGCGTGCTCAGCCAAGCGTCCATGTGTATGGAATGATAAAGTGGGGTGGCTGTTGGTCGGATGAGTTAACGGCTATCTTATATGTATGGCAAGCTTTAGACTGGGTCCAGCCAACCATCTAACGTGGTGGTGTCCTGACTATTGGGGGAGATAAGGATTGATTAGATCTTAGATGCCTGATTTGTTTGTTCTTGGGGAAGTAAGCTCTCTCTATTGAGAACACGTGTACATTTGGCTCAACTGGCAAGTTTGGTGCACCTTTACTTTTATTTGTATGCTTTTGCATTATATGTTGTTGTACAAGAGAAGCCCAGTATCCCGAGGAGATGTCTTCAGGATGTGATAAAGAATCAGCCAGTCCTAAACCAGAGAATTGTAATGTGCTTAGAGAAATTCAGTGATAGTGAACATCTGGAGGCCGCCACTATGAACTCCTCCATGTAACAGATCACATGGCCTGTGGTCACCCTGCCCAACACATCTCTACTGATCCTTAAAGGGTTTCTCCAGTCAAAATCTTTTTCTTCCAAATCAACTGGTTTCAGAAAGTAATATAGATTTGTACCTTACTTCTATTTAAACATCTCAAATCGTCCCATACTTATCAGCTGCTATATGCCCAGCAGGAAGTGATGTATTCATTTCAGTCTGACACAGTGCTCTCTGCTGCCACCTCTGTCCATGTCAGAAACTGTCCAGAGCAGGTGAGGTTTTCTTTGGGGATTTTTATACACACGCACACACACACACACACACACACACACACACACAAAAAAGGGGGGTGGGGATAAAGTGGGTTTTCAGCGCTACCAAAACATGGCCACTCTCTTCCAGAGACAGCACCACTGTTGCCTCCAGTTGAGGTGTTGGTTTTGCAACTTGGTTCCATTGAAGTGAATGGTTCTGGACATGGTTGTTTGCAATTGGGCTCCATTCACTTCAATGGGACTGAGTTACAATATCTACACCCAAATTGGAGACAAGAGTGGTGCTGTCTCTGGAAGAAAGTGACCATGTTTTTCTAGCATTGGATAACCCCTTTAATGTCTGGAACACATCAGTAAAGAGAGGGGTGTAGAAGAGAGGGATCAAGGATCAGAATGGGCCCCTACTATACAGATGGCTTTTGCCACACAGAGACAAACAAGCCTTGGGGTTGCTTCCAGCTATGGGCCATGTGTCCGGTCCCTATAGCCCTTTTGCTGATATGGCATTTTCTGTGGAAAGTCTTTTACTGTCCCACAGATTGCTGAAAAGGTTCCTGCTGGTTATGATAGATAGACAGGTGTCAGATCACACAGGGCATGGCAGCTTGCTGTGTATAGTGCTGCCCCCATCCATCACTGGAAGGGTCTATAATGGGCACTGAGCATTAGACTGGACCATAGAGCAATGGAAGAGTCTAATGAATGACACCAGGATGGGAGAGGCAGCGTGATGGGCAATGTTCTGCTGAAAACATTGGATCATATGGACCATAGCATTATACAGGGTGGCCCTAAAGTAGGTGGACAGTATGTGTAATAGGGTTATGAAGGGGGGAGAGTTATCAAACATGGTGTAAAGTGAAACTGGCCCAGTTGCCCCTAGCAACCAATCAGATTCCACCTTTCATTTTCCAAAGAGTCTGTGAGGAATGAAAGGTGGAATCTGATTGGTTGCTAGGGGCAACTGGGCCAGTTTCACTTTACACCATGTTTGATAAATCTCCCCCCTTTATAACCCTTTTATACATACTGTCCACCTACCTTAGGACCACCCTGTATATGAACGTGGATCATAGCACCTTCCTAAGCATTGTACAGACCCCTCCTTCATGGTAAAAGGGTCCCTTAATGGCAGTGGCCTCTTTATGTAGAGCAGGGATGGTGAACCTTCGGCCCTCCAGCTGTTGCAAAACTACAATTCCCATCATGCCTGGGCAGCCGAAGCTTTCGCTTCGGCTGCCCAGGCATGATGGGAATTGTAGTTTTGCAACAGCTGGAGGGCCGAAGGTTCCCCATCCGTGATGTAGAACATGGGTCTCCAAACTGCGGCCCTCCAGCTGTTGCAATACAAATCCAAAGCTTTAGCTGTCCAGGCATGATGGGAGTTGTGGTTGTGCAACAACTGGAGGGCCGCAGTTTGGAGACCCATGATGTAAAGTAATACTCGGCCACAATGTAAAGATATTCAATGAGTTATCCAGGATTTGAGAGAAGAAAAAAAAAAGCTTTTTTCCCCCCAAGCACAGCGCCATATCTGTTCTCAGGTCACGCGTGGTACTGCAACTCTATTTACTCCAATGGAGCTGAGATGCAATACCATACTCTAACGCTCTGGCTGTCCAGGCCTGAAGGGAGTTGTAGTTTTGCAACAGCTGGAGGGCCTGATTTGACCCCCCTGTTCTGGAAGAAAGAAGCTTTGTGTTTCTAAATAACCCTTTACTGAATGGTTTCAGGAACATGACAAAGAGATCAAGGGGGTGACTAAATCCAATCTATGGGATGTGCTGGGATCCATGGAGAGCACACCTCACTTCCAGGACCTGATGCTAACGTCTTCTAGGGTCTCACGGATTCCAGGCCTCGACGAATTTTATTATTATGGTTAGTCGGTGTATGTGCATATTCATATATATATTTTATTTTTTTATAGCGCCTTGTCTTCTTCTTCATGTATCTTAAGCGGCGGCAGACAGGCAGCAGACCGACGCAGCCTGCAAGTCATGGTTGCAGAATACAATTACAGAATCCCAACCCCGAGGCTGCCTTCATTTCCACATATATGAAGCTGCAAAATTAGATCACCGGCTTCCTACCCCCCCTTCTCCACTGTAGCCTATCCGCACAATGCAGCCTCCATTACAATGTGGAGCTGTTTGCAAGGTAAGGCAGACTGCTGCTGCTAATAAAGAATGTCTAGCATCTCGCATCCATCTCTCCTCAGTGCATGGTTCCAGTCCTGTGTGTAGGAAGCAGACACAGAGCTGTCTGCTGAGGGGGGAGGGGAGGAGGCATAGTATTGATGGATGTTGTCTAACCACCTCCTGTGCCTGCTATAGGCACCACAAGCGGAAAGCCCTCAGGGTGCAGGCATTTGCTAAGGATCTTTTTTTTTTTTTTTCTCTCTCTTTCAGCAAATCTTCATTTGGTTTCTTAGCAGACAGATGCTACGTTTTATTGTGACCGTCCAATAATGTTCTTTAGACCATCTGACCAGTGGCAGGGGCCATCTCTCGCTCCTGCTGTTGGTCTAGTTGGGGCTTGCCAGAACCACTATTCATGAACAGATGCACAGTAATCCTTTTTTTTTTTTTTTTTTTAAACCATGAATAGAAAGAAAGACAGACAAGAGAGGAGAAGAGGAAGGAAAAAAAAAAGTCACATGTTGAAATATTCTTGCAAATGTATCCAGAAGAATTGGAATGGCTACAATATATATGGTGTGTTTAATATGATAAAGGTAGAAGGTTGTGGCAGAAGGGTCTGGAGAGGCGGCGCGGAGGCTCATGTGTGCAGCACGGTTATAAGTAAGCGATGACATACTGTTAAGGGATTAGATTCCCATCCCAAGCTTATTATTCCTTGCCAACATACAATGATGTAATCTCTCCTGTTACAGAAGCAGCAGTCATAGCATCATTACATGTGTCTGCTGAGAGAGAGAGCGGTGGGCTGAGAGGGATACATCTAGAGGCTATTATTGCACTAGAATATATTGAGACATACAGATTTTCACATATACATATATACATGCATAAGTATATATCTACACACGTACACACATATGCATATATATACCTCCATGCATATGCATGCCTATTTATTATATATATATATATATATATACACACACACACACACATCCATTTATATACATGCATATTAAAAAAAATATTATATATATATATACACACACACACGCCAATATATTTACTATATACGGTACATGCACACTATATATATATATATATATATATATATATATATATACACACCTATATAAAAGTATATATATATATACACACACACATCCATTTATCTATTTGCATATATATATATATATATATATACACACATACACACACACACATCATATATGCATGCATCCAGACTGTCACTCTCCCACAGAACACTACCCTGAAGCATCTCACATGGCTGATAACAGGAAACAATAGACTGCCCTGAGCACAGATAAGCCAGGCTTTAGTAGGTCGCCTCCTCTGCATCCATGCATGCTGTTACCTAGACAGTGCACTAGACCGTTACCCCCCTCCCTTATATATGTGAATAATTCAAAGCCTTCTCAGCCCACTAAATATTCCAAGCCTGACGCCTGCTGCTCTCTAGGTTTCAGTGGCAGCAGC
Organism: Dendropsophus ebraccatus; assembly: GCF_027789765.1. Classification (NCBI taxonomy): domain Eukaryota; kingdom Metazoa; phylum Chordata; class Amphibia; order Anura; family Hylidae; genus Dendropsophus; species Dendropsophus ebraccatus. The sequence continues at coordinate 135,179,090 of NC_091459.1, read as the reverse complement.
AGCAGATCTATTCTCAGGTTCGGGGTGGGGGGGGGGATCAGTGTGATCAGAGAAATAATGCAGATGTGGAGAGAGAGAGAGAGAATTCAGAGGTTGGGGAGGGGGGTTACAGCACAAGTCAGGATACCTTCACTGACTGCATACAAAGCAGCCAGCCAGTGTCATGTTACTGAAGCATGAACCCTCTGTCTGGAGCCTTATCACTTAGGCACGCCCAACATCCCCTCCTGCTGCCATGCATGTCCTCTCCAGTATCCTTACATACCTACAAGGCGGGGGCACCGCTGCCTCTTCCTTAGCTACATGGGTGCACTAATATATATATATATATATATATATATATATATATATATATATATATATATATATATATATAATCTCCAAAGAGATCAGGTAACTGTAGCATGCACAGGTTAGACAAGGCAGAAATGGAGAAATATATATATATATATATACACACACACACACACACATATACACATATCAATTTCTGCCTTGTCTAACCTATACATGCTACAGTTACCTGAATCCTCTCTAATGCACAGCTTAGGGGCATGTGGGTGGAAGCATGTTCTAACCTGGGTCACCCAATACTGATCAAAGCAATTACATAGAACCCATCCTAATTAGAATTAATCTACTAAATCTAAGGTGTGTGTGTGTGTGTGTGTTCACACCTTCAGGGTTTTTTTTTAATTGCAGTTATTGGATTGAAAAAAAGCCAGGAATAGATTAGAACTGGAGGATATGAATAAAGACTGGGGTTATATTCAATAATTGCAATGAAAAAAAACCTGAAGGTGTGAACACACTCCTAGTGTAAGAGGACACACATGTGGCAGTACATGTTAATGGGAGTATTAGGCATGGGTCACACCCCCGTAGCCACCCTCAGCCATGCACATGGAGACTGACATGATGTCACCTTATGTGAGGAGCATATTACATGGAGACACCATCATTCCTCACTGCACTTGTATCTTTTTTAGGATGTTGCCCCTTTGGGTGTCTATATTAGAACCAGCGTTCCCCCCCCCCCCCCCCATTCAATGGAGCAGGCAACTGGGACATGTTGTAATCCACAGCAATATCATCAGGTCACCTTTAGAAATGGAGTTAATAAAAGTACCCCCCCCCCATTACATACATGTAACACATTTTAGTACTCCCATGTACTCACCCTCCCCCCACTCAGCCTACAAACACACTGACACCACAACCAGTTTCTATCAGTTCCAGCTGATTTATTAAAATCATCAAGATACAGACTTTCAGCATTAGGGAAAACAGGCAATGATGTGGAGACAGTGCACAAGTCTGTTTTTCCATCATTTGCTATAAAATATGCAGATGGTCTGTATTTTTCTTTCTTTTTTTTCGAATTATATTGCACATTTTTTTTTAGAACCTTTTATTATGTGCCTATTTTTTTGTTTATTTTTTTAATTTTTTTTTTGCCTAAAAATCCAGCATCCAGTTTTTTTTTTTTCATAACTATCAGGCCCCATCCACATAATCACAGCATATGATATACATAGAATCCTACTATATTACAGTACATATACAATCTTCAAGCTAACAGCTCTGAGGTCTAGGTCACCATTTCAATAAATCTTTACCTACAAATATTGGACAAATCTGAACTATAGCTGTACAAAAAAAAGTGTTTGTTTTTTTAATCACAAGGCCTTATCAATTTTTATTTTTTTTTTAGATGCAAGGATTTTTTTTTTTTAACTTCCATTTTAATCCTTTTAAGATCAGGACATCATTTGTATTAACATTACTTGCATGCTAAAAAAAAAAAAAAAAACACAACAAAAAACAAACAAAAAAAAACATAGGAAGTGCCTGAATGTCTCACTGAATATAAACAAAATAAATCAAAATAAAAAAAACAAACGACAGCAGGAATGTTCCCTTTTTTTTGTTTTTTTTTCTTCTTCTTCAACTGTACAAAAATACGCCTGAAAATATTTTAAATTTTTAAAAAAGACTGAGGTCTGTCATGTATCAAAAAACGTTTCAATACCTTATTTTGTATGTTTTGTATTGAGGTCTGGGTTGTCTGAAATTCAAGGAGGTATTAAAGGGAACAAGGTACAAAAAAAGTTGGCAATTCAAATCACATTGTGAAACCGTCGACGTTATTTTTGTTTGTTTTTTAGTTGTTGATCTGAGAAAAAAGTAAAAACTCCTGATTTGAGATCAGTTCACAGTTAAGTGTTAGGTTGTCCTGTTTTTTTTTTTTTTTTGTTTTTTTTTTGAGCTCCCTGCAGCTTGGAAAAAAAAAAATCAGATGCATAGAAGAGATCAGTTTTCTCCCTCCAAAATAGGTTTGTTGTTGTTTTTGTTGCAAGTCTTAGGTGTATAGAAAGAAAAATATAATAAAAAATAATAAAATACACAATGACCCCCTTGAGAATCAGCTCAGCTGCCAAGAAATATACATTTCTACACATTGTTTCCAGACCGTTGATCATCATTGACAAGAAAAAAAAAAAAAAATTCATCTTGTTCTTCTTCTTCGCTACTCTTTACAGTGAAAGCCAAAAAAAAATCACAGGCAGGGAAAGTAAGTACAACCCCCCCTCCCTATGAAGGTCTTCAACCCAATCCCCCACCCCTCTTTTTTTTTTGTGTGTCTGTTCAACCTTCCCACCCACGCCCCCCAAAATATTAATACAAAAAATTACAAAAAAAATAATAAAAAATAATAATAAAACAGGGAAATCAGTAGGTAAATACCAAGTCTGAAAAGTTGGCCTCTAACCAGTCCCCTGCTATCATCTCGCTGAGTTCTGGGGTGCAGTAATCTGGAAATTCAAAGTGGGAGCCAAGACTTCCCTCACTGCTGCAAGAATCTAAGTCTTTGTCCACCAAGGAGAGGGAAAGGTTTCCTGAATTGGAGTTGCCCAGCTCGGTCGCCTGAGGGTTCTGGGTGAAGTTTAAGCTCAGATCAAAGAGGAGATCATCTTTGTCACTGGAGGAGGAGGATGAGGTAGTAGTAGTAGTAGTGGACAGGATGCGGGAGGGGGCCAGGGTGACTGTGGGTTGTGCTGTGCTGGGTTTGGTGATGTTTTTGAAGTTATAGTAGAGTCTGTTGGTGGTGGTAGTGTTGGCATTGATGCTGGTGACATGGCTCACCTCCTCATACATGCTGGCACCTTCTGGGGACTCTGCAGAGGAGCTCAAGGTGGGACTAGCCGGCACTTTTGCTACATTGTATGGTGTGAGTGGTTCCTCTTCTTCCTCCTGCTTTATCCTGATCTGCAGCTCATCCTCCTCTTCCTCATCCTCCTCCTCATCCTCATCCATGAAGACACACTTAACAGCCTTGGTCACCTTGAGATTGCCAAACACATAGTCGTCCATCCCAGAGTATTCCTGCGGGGACTTAGCCCCGGGTTTGCTGGCTTTCAGCTTGGAGGGGCACTTCTTCGTGCTGCTGCTGCTGTTGCCGGAGCTTTTGCTGCCCTTCATGCCGTTGCTGCCTCCTCCTCCTCCTCCAGGGCTCTTCTCCGGGGACTGCCCCAGAGACTGCTTGGCAGAAGCGTCCAGCTTGGGTTTTTTCCTGGGTCGGTACTTGTAGTCGGGGTAGTCAGCCATGTGTTTGAGCCGCAGCCGCTCCGCCTCGCGGATGAAGGGGATCTTCTCGCTGTCATTGAGCATTTTCCAGCGCTTGCCCAGTCTCTTAGAGATCTCAGCGTTGTGCATGTCCGGGGATTGCTCCATGATCTTTCTCCGCTCGATCTTGGACCACACCATAAACGCATTCATCGGTCGCTTAATGTGACCGGTAGCCGTTTTGCACCAGTCCGGGTCACTCTCATCCAGGGCTACCGGGCTGCCAGCCATGAATTCCCCTTCCTCAGTGTCTGTGGGGTGGCTGCTGTCCAGGTCCAGGCTGTCTACTTGCTGCACCATGGTGATGCCGCCTGTCAGGATGCTCTCGTGTGAGACTAGACTGCAGCCGCTCTCCCGAGCGCTCTTTCTGCTACAAACTTCCCAGTGTACTAGTTATTAGAGCGATTCATATGCATTACATCACTGCTCCCCCGACCAATCACAGCGCACGGGCACGCCCCTAAGCGAGCCGGCGAGTCCCGCCCCTCTTATACCATTGGCTGCGCATCTTACAATGGGTGTGGCCGAGAGTCAGTTAAGAGAAAAAAGAGCGTCTGCAGCGGCTTAACTCTCTCCACGCCGCCGCTCTGTACTGCCAGGACTCTATAGGCGCTGGTGATTAGAGCGATACATATGCATTACATCACTTCTGAACGGGCCAATCAGGGCGTGAAGGCACGCCCACCAGCGGCATGGCGGGGCACGCCCCTTCCTCTCGCCTTTGGGGGTTCTAAATCCTTTTAGTGGGCGTGGCCAAGACGTCTGTTATAAAAAAAAAAAGTAACCGCTGGAGAGCGTCTGCGGGAGGTTAACCCCGTGCGCGCCGGCGTGGACTCGGGGAGGTCAGAGTAAACAGCAGCTGCTGCGGCTCTGATGCTGGGTAGGAGCTGTCAGGAGAGGGGATGTGTATCAGGTCCTGGGAAAGCTGGGTTGTTTAGTCATCCCCAACCTGTGCTTGTCTACAAACTACAACTATCAGCATGTTGGGAGTTGTAGTTTTGTATATGTAGGTTGCACTGTGACCGAACAAGAGATTGCAATGGAAGCAACGCACAACAGGCAATATCTGCTTCTGACTATATAGCCTGGTCAGTTCAGGATGGGGGTTGTAGTTGTGCAACAGCTCAGGGAGCCAGAGCATGCTGGGAGTTGTAATATTGCCAGATACTGGCAGAGCATGCTGGGAGTTGTAATATTGCCAGATACTGACAGAGCATGCTGGGAGTTGTAATATTGCCAGATACTGGCAGAGCATGCTGGGAGTTGTAATATTGCCAGATACTGGCAGAGCATGCTGGGAGTTGTAATATTGCCAGATATGGCAGAGCATGCTGGGGGTTGTAATATTGCCAGATACTGGCAGAGCATGCTGGGGGTTGTAGTAATGCAACAGTGGTGGAGCCAGAGACAGCGATGAAATGATGAGAGTTGTAGTTTGCAACAGTTGCCAGGATGTGCAGGGTTGTAGTTGTAATTTTGCAATTGTTACTCAGCCAGACAGGGCATGTTCTGAGTGTCGAAGCTGTAAAGTGCATGCTGGGAGTTGTAGTTTAGCAACAGATGGGGAGCTAGAGGCTGCCAGATCATGCTGGGAGTTATAATCTTACCCTTGCCATATGGTGACTCTATAATATGCAGTTGCTGGGGAGCCAAAGATTGTCAGGATGGGCAGGGTTGTAATTGTGCACCAGCTGGGGAGACAGGAACAGGGCATGCTGGGAGTTGTAGTTTTGCAACAGCTGGGGGGCAAAAGGGTCATAGACATGCTAGCAGTTGCACTGCTGGGGGGCAGGCAAAGGTTGTCTGGACATGCTGGCGGTTGTAGTTTTGCAACAGCTTAGGAGCTAGGTGCTCTCAGGGTATGCTGACAGGTCAGTCCTATGGATGGACCCTGCACAGCACATTGCTGGTCCGTATAACAGAGCCCTCTGTGCCGCCATATGGTGCGCCGCATGGTACAAAATATACAACCACTGGGGAGCCAGACCTTGCTGGGAGTTATAGTCATGCATAGTGGGAGTTGTGACTTATGTACGGCAGGTAACACCATGTGTGTGTATGGACCCTGCTCAGCACAATGGTACACCGAGTCCCTGCAGGTCCATATAACAGAGCCCTCTGTGCCGCCATATGGTGCACCATATGCTTATGGGAGGTTTCCATGCACTGGAGGAAGCCACAACGATTCTTCTAAGACTATACTATACAATAACCACAAAATCCCTGCAAAAGCCTTGTGTTTATGCAGAATCCTGTTTTTTATTTTTGCATTTTGTAGAACCAGAACTTGCTTTGCTCCATTTGGCGATGTCTTCATTCTACGGCAGCAAGCAGAGATCTAGAAGCTAATGCCATTCAGTATACAGTACTATAGCTTTACCCCTATGACCCTGGACAATCCCTTGAAGGCCGGTGGTGATTGATGGCACTGACCAGCCGCTGCAGTCTGTATGGATAGAGACTGGCAGCCCCCTCTGGAGGATTGGCATCAGCTGCGGCCCCCCTTGTCTCTTAATTGGGGGACTAAATCATTGCAGGCATGCTGCCTCCCCATCCCCCCAGCCCGGTGCCCTAGGAATATATTGCACTTATAAAACAATACGGCTTTTGTGCGGTTGATTAAACGCCCCGTGTACCAAGCGGGGGCCGCGAGTGGTCGGAGAATAATCTGCATTGTGACATCGGATCCATTGATGGACACCATAGCCAGATCTGGAGGCATAAAGTATATTTCTGGGCACAGGACGGATGGCTGGACTCCAAATGTTTGACACAGAGAGGTTCTTGAAATTCTGTCTACATGGCCTCTGTGACCTGCCTGATAACAATACATTGTGTGAGTAATTCACCTCCACACAGGAGGGGAGGGGGGGCTCCAAATTGCAGCTGAGCACCAGCCAGGCCATTGAAGCTTTGGCCCCAGAAGGAGATTTGTGTAAAGCATCTGCCAATCAGGATCCGGGGCCGGCAAAGGCAGCAGCTGGAGAGGGAAGGTGTGATCCCACCAACTAGCCATCAATACATTCTTGGCCTATTCAAGACCCTGGCCCCCTACTCATCTGTGCGAAGAATATATTACCACCGCCTAGTCCTGCTAATCTGCCGCTCTCTAGTGCCTAATGCATAGAGCCCAAGCAGAAGGGAATTATACATGTAAAATCACATACACCCATTAATGATAACTTCAGGGTCACCAGTCGGGATCAAGTCTGTCAGGCGTTCTTTCACGGACGCCTATGTTGGGCTAGGCCCAGCTTTTGGTTACAGGGGTATTCCAGTAAAACATTTATTTATTTATTTTCAAATCAACTGTTAAGAAATCTCAAGTCTTCCAGTACTTATCAGCTGTTGTATGTCCTGCAGGAAAGGGCATCTTCTTTCCAGTCTGACACAGTGCTCTCTGCTGCCACCTCTGTCGGTGTCAGGAACTGTCCAGAGCAGGAGAGGTTTTCTATGAGGATTTGCTGCTGCTCTGGACAGTTCCTGACACGGACAGAGGTGGCAGCAGAGAGCACTGTGTCAGACTGGAGAGAATACGACACTTCCTGCAAGACATACAGCAACTAAGTACTGGCAGACTTGAGATTTTTTAAATAGAAGTACTTGCTGGGACCAGTTGATTCGAAAGAAAACATTTTTTTTTTTTTTTTTTTTTTTTATGAACTACTCCTTTAGGGTGCATTCACACATAACGGATCCGCAGCGGATTTCTCGCTGCGAATTTGCATCGAGATCAGCTGCCCTGTACACTATGGACAGACAAACTCGCAGCGGGATGCACATCCCGCTGTATGTCCGCAGCCCGCCCCGTTAACCCCCCGGCCCCTGGAGCGTATACTTCACTGGGTCCTGACTCCAGCTTGCTTCGGGGGTTCCCGGCATGTCCCGCTCAGCCAATCAGAGCGCCGCAGCCCCGCCGCAGCACACTGATTGGCTGAGCGTGACGTGAAGACGCCGGGAGCCCCGAAATCCACTGCAGATCCGTTACGTGTGAACGCACTCCTAAACATATACATAGAATTGTTTTTAATTTTTTTTTTTAAATAATGGGTGTATGTAGTATACATTAGACGTATATGACGGGGACCTCTCCGAATGTATATGTCTAAGGGTAGGACCATGGTTTGTTTATTTGCCTCAGTCACAGGTATCCAGTGCTCCATCAGCATGGGAAGAGGTGAGTGGTCATTGTGTTCACCCTTGTCGGATGAAAAATTTTTTGAATTGTTAGATTTCTCCTTTAAATGGGCGCATGAACCATACAGGGATCGTTTGAAGGCGCTGCATATGATCGCCAATCTCAATCGGCACTTGTTTGCTTCCGCAGACAGACCCATATCGGGTCATGTAAAAGGATAGTCTCTGACTGAAGTGGTAGCTAGATGCCCAACTCATAGACTTGGGGCCCCCTTTTTGAGAAAGATCTCAGCGGTCCCCCTGCAATTTGACACTTTTCCCGTATCCACAATGTAATACTCCAAGTGTTTTAACTCAGAATACCCCTTTAAAGGTCCATTGCACAATAATGCATTTTCCCTTTAAGAGTACCCATCTTGTCATCATGACATCATGGACACAATAACCACAGTCCCCCGTAATGTCATAGGTCCAGATTTATTAATGTTTCCGAGGCTTAGTTTCCCATAGCAACCAATCCCAGCTCAGCTTTTGTTTCTGAAACCGCTCTGGTAAAATGAAAGCTGAGCTGGGATTGGTTGCTATGGGAAACTAAGCCTATGCTATTTTGTCTCAAAATCCGGACCTATAATGGGGGATATTTATCAAACATGGTGTAAAGTGAAACTGGCCCAGTTGCCCCTAGCAACCAATCAGATCCCACCTCTCATTTTCCAAAGAGTCTGTGAGGAATGAAAGGTGGAATCTGATTGGTTGCTAGGGGCGATTGAGCCAGTTTCACTTTACACCATGTTTGATAAATCTCCCCCATAGTGTTAATTAAAGGACTAGTACACTGGTTAATGATACACTCCCCTTCTAGGATGGGTTCACCTAATGCTACGTTTACACAAAACGATAATTCGCCCGATCGTGCGATTAACGATTTCGAAGTAGCGATTTTTTTATTGTAACAATCAGCGTTTAGGTGAACGATATATCGTACGGAAAATTCGTTTTGCGATCGCTTAAGCCTATTTCGCACATAGGTAAAATCGGTGAACGACTGTTTACACGGAACGATCTGCGAATTTTTTACGAACGACGATTTAAGAACATGTTCAAAGATCATAATGAACGATTTCTCTTTCGTTGTTCGATCGTTCGCTGCGTTTACACGTACAATTATCGTTCGAATTCGATCGTTATCGTGCAAATTCGCACGATAATCGTTCTGTGTAAACGCAGCATTATACTGATGATACCTTATTGTGGGGATATTGGCTCATTCATAGCACTGTTATAGGGTCTGGGGTATAGGAAATATAACAAGGAACTACATGGCCTAAAGCAGGGATGGGGAACCTTTGACCCTCCAGCTGTTGCAAAACTACAATTCCCATCATGTCTGGACAGCCAAAGGCTGGGAATTGTAGTTTTGCAACAGCTGGAGGGCCAAAGGTTCCCCAGCCCTGTATAATAGAGAAGCAATTTGGAAACCAGTGCTTGGGAGGATGGGAGTAGTGCTTTTCATGAACCCCCCTCCCCCATATCCCACACTACATCACCCCCGCTGTGCAGCTGAGAGGAGGGATGTGGACGGTTGACCAAGGCTTGTGTGGGTGGGAAGGTGAATCTGATTTGCTATGGTGTCCTACATATGCCCTCATTTCTGTGGAGACTGTGCTACTTAAATCACTTGTGTAGTTAAGGCCAAGGTTTTTTTTTTTTTTTTTTTTATCTGATGTAAGTTTGTAGTAGAGAATTTTTTTTTGCAATGACCCAAACATAAAGAATCATTGGGATTCATGACGCTCTCTGTGTCAATAGATCCACAGCCGGGCCAGGACCTAAAGGGATACTAAAATCAGCTGGTTTTAGAAAGTTATATAGATTTGTAATTTACTTCTATTTACAAATCTCAAGTCTTCCAGTACTTATCAGCTGCTGTATGTCCCGCAGGAAGTGGTGGATTCTTTCAAATCAGACACACTGCTCTCTGCTGCCATCTCTGTCCATGTCAGGAACTGTCCAGAGCGGTAGCAAATCCCCATAGAAAACCTCTCCTGCTCTGGACAGTTCCTGACATGGACAGAGGTGGCAGCAGAGAGCAGTGTGTCAGACTGGAAAGAATACACCACTTCCTACAGGACATAAAGCTGCTAAGTACTGGAAGACTGGAGATTTTTTTTAACAGAAGTAAATTACAAATCTCTGTCACATTCTGATGCCAGTTTATTTAATAGAATGAAATTTTCACTTGCGTTGCCCATATATATATATATATATATATATATATATATATATATATATAGGGTTCAGCCCCGTAGCGTTATGTTTAGCTAATCAAAACTATGACATAGAACATACCAGAAAGATCCTCTTACACGTAGTCCATCCACGACCGCAAATGTGCTTCGATCAGACAGATTGGCGCTCGTCTGCAGTGCCTTTACAAGGCATAATTAACAGTCGAGGCAGCACAAACAATCCATGCATTGTTTGTGTGGCCATTTAATGATATTGTTATTGGCCGTCTCCTGTTTACCAGGGAGATGTGAATCCGATAGCAACAAACTTTTAATGTCGCACAAAAGATGCGAACAGCCAATGAGCTGAGCGCCGTCACTTTTACACGGCCCAACTATCAGTCAAATGAGGGTTTCTAGGAACACTCGTGTTGTCAATACTTGGCCCGTGTAAAAAGCTGGGTCAGACGGCAGTATTTGGCATCAGTATTTGTATGACCCCCATACACACCCGTAATCTCTGCATATGACTACCACAAGAAGACAGGACATGTGCTTATACTGACGGCATCTGTGGTCTGGGCTTCATAGACTTCTATGGCCTGCGGATGACAATTCATGGACCTTTAGTACATTTTGTGGCCTTTGGGTGTTCAGACCACAGAAACTCACAGATGTGTAAAACTAGAAGTGAAACCTATGGAAAAAAAATATTAAAAAGTTTTGTACCTTTTGCTTATTTAGCACCCACAAATGTAATGTGTGATACCGGCCTTAGTCTGGGTTAAAATCAACTGGAAAAATTTACATGCAAAGGATTTATTCAGGCTTAGAAAAAAAAAGCACAGCTTGCAAAAACAGCGCCACCCCTGTCATCAGGTTGTGCGTATTATTACAGTTAATCTCCATTTACTTCAATGGAACTTTGCTGCACGCTAACTGAGGATAAGGCTGTTGTTGTTGTTATTGACAGAATGTTTTTCTAAGAATGGATAACCCCTTAAAGGGAACTCTGGCAAAAACCTTTCTCTGGTTTCACAAAGTTACATAGATTTGTACTTCTAAAAATCTTCAGTCTTCCAGTACTTATAAGCCGCCGCATGTCCTGCAGGAAGTGGTGTATTCTTTTCAGTCTGACACAGTGCTCTCTGCTGCCACTTCTGTCCTTAACAGGAACTGTCCAGAGCAGGAGAGGTTTTCTTATTTTCTATGTGATTTTGCTACTGCTCAGGACAGTAGAGATGAGCGAACCTGCCAGACAGCGGCAATCAGAAGCCGAGAGTTCAGGTTCATACGAACCCAAACCTCGGCAGGTTCGCTCATCTCTACTGGACAACTCCCAACATGAACAGAGATGTCAGCAGAGAGCAGTGTGTCAGACTGAAAACAATACACCACATCTTACAGGACATCCAGCAGCTGATAAGTACTGGAAGACTGGAGAATTTTAAATAGAAGTAAGTTAAAAATCTGTAGAACTATCTATCTGAAACCAGCTGATATGTGTAAAAAAAAGAAAAAAGAAATCGCCAGAATACCCCTTTAAATCCTAAGTTTGTGGGGCTTTTTCTTTCTGTGCCATTATCTAGGTGAGGATAATTCCATAATATACAGAATAGCATCCTATATGGCAGCCCACAACTACATCTCCATTCCGCTTATGTCACATGCATGAGGCTGTAGCCTATGTTCACACAATGTATGACACCGGCCGTTCTGTGACCTGGCCGGGTTATGAAACGGCCGGTGTCACATAAGATCATCACTGCAGTATCGGCCGGATGATCTTTAGTGCCGCATTAGTGCGTGCCCGCATCAGAACCCGCACTGCACACAATGGAGCGTGTGGCTGGAGCCGCGCACTTCATTGTGTGCACTGACAGGTTCTCTGCAGCCGCTATTCAATGATTAGCGGCCGCAGAAAACTAACATGTCTGTTTTTTGCGGCGCCGCTAGAGATCCCGAACGGAGCATATACTATTGGGGAGATTTATTAAACATGGTGTAAAGTGAAACTGGCTCAGTTGCTCCTAGCAACCAATCAGATTCCACCTTTCATTCCTCACAGACTCTTTGGAAAATGAAAGGTGGAATCTGATTGGTTGCTAGCGGCAACTGAGCCAGTTTCACTTTACACCATGTTTGATACATCTCCCTATATATGTATACTCTCTGGCCAGTATTCCATAGACGGCAACATAACGTATATTTTCGTACTATTTTCGCAATCGGCAACAACGGCCGTACTTTTACGAAAATATACGTAATGTGAACATAGCCATAGAGTGCAAGCTCTTGTACGCCAGGATCTTTGGAGCCTCACTTACAGCACAGGAAGGTGCAGATGAAGGATATTGATTTCCATTCTATAAAATATGATAAACCGTGAATTAGATGGAGGAAGTCGGAAGATTCTGCCCAGTTCTATTTATTCCGCGGTCTTATGGAGGCTGAAGTCATGGTAAATTACAGGAAGCCTTCATTCCCTCACATAGGCGGCCCATGGATACCAGCAGCGATATTTATTAGATCTGCCCCTACCTGGAAAGGCTTCTTCATTTCCAGCAAGGCCGAGGTCTGCCGAGGTAACACATGCGAGGCCTGCGCTGCCCTAATGATATTCCTATCTAATGACAGCAACACGTTTCCTACCACATCAGCGCTTATTGCATTACCGTCCCATTTACCACCCACACGCCTCTCTAGATTGCAGCCGCTCTCCCATCTGAGCTTTGCAAGACATTTATTTTCCTTGCCGGCATCAGATTACTCCTGTAGTTCATGACTATGCAGGGACGACTGTATCCGGGCCTCCCCAAAGCCCCGCGCCCCGCCGATCTAATCCATATACTAGAAAACAATCCGGACGTGTCAGACCTAATATAGCTCCCCTGACCACAATGGAAAATGGCAAGTTTCTCTCCTCATGACAATAAGCTGGAGCCATATGCCAGTCATATAATGAATTTACGGGGTGGGGGGGGGGGGGAATTATTAGGTCAAAAGATTAGGGGTAATAAAAATGCTAGAGCTATGGCAGTGAGTGCAGGATAAAAAGAGAAAAACGCTTAAAGGGGTTGTCCAGCGAAAGAAAAAAAAAAATTCTTTCAAATCAACTGTTGTCACAAAGTTATATAGATTTGTTATTTACTTCTATTTGAAAATCTCCAGTCTTCCAGTACTTATCAGATGCTGTATGTCCTGTAGGAAGTGGTGTATTCTTTCCAGTCTGACACAGTGCTTTCTTCTATCTCAGGAACTGTCCAGAGCAGTAGCAAATCCCCATAGAAAACCTTTCCTGCTCAGCACAGTTCCTGTCACGGCCAGAGATGTCAGCAAAGAGCACTGTGTCTGAATGTAAATAGAACAACACTTCCTCCAGCACATACAGCATCTGATAAGTACTGGAAGGTGAGATTCTTAAATAGAAGGAAATTATGAATCTATATAACTTTTTGACACCAGTTGAGTTGAAAGAAATTTTTTTTTGCTGGATAACCCCTTTATATAACAGCGCCCCGCTAGGTTTAATGTGGTATTGCAGCTGAGTCACAGTATTGCTGGGCATAACCCACAGACAATTGTGGTGCTGTTTCCAGAGGAGAATCATAGTTAACCTCTTTAAAGGGAACCTGTCACCCCCCCGTGTCGGGGTGACAGGCTCCCGACCCCCCGTTAGAGCCCCCTATACTCACCTAATCCCGCCGGGTCCCGCTTCTGGAGGTGGTCGGGTGACAGAGATATCAGCCGCTGCAGCCCGGCGCGCTCCTCGGATGAGTCCAACGCTCATAAAGAATGACGGAGTGCTGGACTCTCCTGTCATTCTCTATGAGTGTTGGACTCATCTGAGGAGCGCGCGCGCCGGGCTGCAGCGGCTGATATCTCCGTCACCCGACCATCTACAGAAGCGGGACCCGGCGGGATTAGGTGAGTATAAGGTGCTCTAACGGGGGGTCGGGAGCCTGTCACCCCGGCACTGGAGTTTCCCTTTAAAGTGTGCCTGTCACTTTGAAATAAAACTTTTGACATGTCTAACAAAAGTTTGGAACAACAGCTGACAGAATCCCTTTAAATGATAGGAGACAGTGGTTACATTTTACATTGCCCTTCTGCCCCCCTAATGGCAGGGGAAGTGCAGATGTAAAAAGTTCTCAAGCTCCTTATGTAAATGAGGGAGTTCCACCTTCCAGCTGCACACATTATTAGGGTATCTTATAAATATCTTATCCATAATCATATTACCAGCTTTCCATGCTTTCTGTTCTACCCTTGCATGACTGCCGCCCCATTCACTGCTATGGGACTGGTGAAAATTGATGAGCATGATCTCCGTCAGTCCCATAGCAGTAAATGGAGCACTTCATTCCCACAGGGCATTTGGGGAACACTGTTCTTGATATCGTTGGGGGGCCAGAACTCCAGCAGTCCCACATTTATCACCTACAGTATCTAGAGGATAGTTGGAAGACCCCTCAGATACATAAGATTAATGATGCTCAAAGGCGTTGTCTTAAAGTGTAAATGTAACTTTGCTTTGTGAAAAGTTTTGATCAGGGGGGGACTGGGTGTTCACATTCTGGCCAGTCACTAGAATGAAGGGAAAGAAACGCTCAGCCAAGCGCTTCTTCTCCTAACTTTATGTATACAAGATGGGTCTAAATCTCCTCCTAAGGGGACTACTCCACGGAGCGATAATCGGCCGAATCGGACCGATTTGGGCGATTATCGCTCGGTGGAATAGAGAAAACGATCAGCCGATGATTGTGATTGATGATTGATGATTATTTAGACCAAAACCTAAAATCATCGGTCACCCACCGTGCATCGCTGCGTGGAATAGCGGTGCGCGGCGGGCGGGCGACCGACCGACCTGCGATTTGAGAAGCAGCATACATTACCTAGCAGGGCTTCTCCTCCGCTCCGTCTTCCTCCCCGGGTCCCGCGGTGCAGCATCAGCTTCGTTTCGGCCTGACTGAGCTGTCAGACCGCTCAGTCAATCACTGGCCGGGACCGTGGCGGCCAGTGATTGGCTGAGCAGTCTGACAGCTCAGTCCGGCTGCTACGGAGTTGATGCTGCGCCGCGGGACCCGGGGAGGAAGACGGAGCGGAGGAGAAGCCCTGCTAGGTATTGTGTGCTGCAAGGGACATCGGACCGTGGAATAGGCCCAGTAAACGAGCGCCAATCTATAACACTGTTGATTGGGCCTGTGGAATAGGGCCCTAAGACCTTAACCAACCAAAACTTTTGACATGTCTCTACAACATGCCAAAAGTTTTTTGAAGTGACTCCAGTTATAACAATGGTGGGTGGTAGAGGACCCATGACCATTTTTCCGGCCTAGACCGCTCTCAGTCCTCCGCCGTCTGGCCCAAATCTGGAAATTCTTGGCTTCACAATCATATTAGAACTGGATATAACTGCATGGAGCTTGAGCTAATATTAGTGAACGTCTGCTGGGTTGCTTTGATCGGGGGACCAGTTTAGGCTGTTGTGATGTAGGAAACCGTTCCAGTATTATACAGCTATTAAGCCCTTCTTCACACTGACTCCGCAGAGCGTCTAGACCAGCATCCCTGGCTCCCCGGCAGTGCAGTCTGGCTGTATGTCAGTGCATAGTCATCTTACACCTCCTATAAAAAGCTGCTCGGAATGTTACCGTGACCTAAATTCGATCATAAACTTGAGTATTTCCCTTTAAATAGTTTGTAAATTACTGATTAATGGCGATAATCTTCTCCGGGCTAAGAATAAAGCAGATAAGCGATGAATCTCGGGCAGATATTTATACAGCGTCTGCCGTTCTCCACTCTTGGAAATGTAAGACTGCCAAAGAGATCTTGTCAAAACATAAAATGTTCTTCTCCAGGGAATATAATGAGAATGCAGAAGTTGCAAAAACAATTTTCAAACATGTTGGTCCTGACGGGATATGGACGGCTTTCAATATCGAGTGTGTTTGATTCTCGGCTATGGAAAAATAAACAATTGAGATGACTGTTCGGTTCTGTTCCTCTGTCTGTAACCTCACATCACTCGCAGACGTAAACCATCGACATGACGGAGCGAGTAAAGTTTTAACGAACAATAACAAAAAGTATAAGGCTGAAGCGGCACGGCGTCATGTGGTCTCCTACCAACCACGTTGATCTCTTGCCATCTTGCAGTCTCCCAGTTTAACTCTGACTTGCGTGGAAGCAATTGATAAGGTGTAGTCCCGCTTTATGGAAGTATGATGAAGAGTTCATTGGAGAAAGGGAGAAGAAGACTGGTGGAATCTCTGAATAATCACCAAATTTCGAAAAATCTTGAAAATTTCCAAAAGTTTCGGGATTTAGATAAAGGAAGGGAAAGGGCTGAAATTAAGGAGTAATTGTAAATATTAAGGGGGACATTTATGAACGCTGTGCCACTGGCGTACGCCAGAGAGGAGGCGCAGATCCAGCCCTTTTTCCTGGTGTACGCCAGCCATATCCTCCACTTGTGATGTGAGGGAACAGGCATGGCTCACAGGCAAAAATCCGGACAGAAATCTACAACCGCTCAAGAGCAGGTGTAGATTTCTGTTCCCCCAGTACGGCGGCCGATCAAACACCGATCACACACCTCTTAGTAAATCCGGCGGTGCAGTTGGGGCGGCCATCCACTCAATTTCAACATTGTGTGAACAGATCCTTTCTGTGTTTTCAATCCACTCCTGGTTTTGGTTGCTATGAGGACCTGACATGAGGACCAAATACAGCCTGAAATATACATAGTGTGAACCCAGCCAAAAGGTGTATGGAGTCCTTTAGTCAATTGTTGGCTGAACCTGCCAATTTTGGAGAATTCAGTCATCTCTCTAATGTGTATGGGGGCTTCTCGACTCCCTCACCCTCTCATGGAATCATAGTACGGCCTAGTCGGGAGACCACCCACTCCATCCTATTCCACAGCTGTGTAGGAAGGAGTTAACTGAATTTGGATTTAATAACTTTCCCCTTTATTTTAAGGTGAATTCTCTTAAGTCAGAGTAATACTGCGAAGGAAGTTAATCAGTGTCCTATTACAATAGAATTTCCTGCTCGAAAAGCTGCATTTTCAATGATCCCTCCGCCGACTCAGCTTCGCCGAGTTAAGAAAAAAAATAAAAAAAAAACTGTAAGTACAGTCAGAAGACATTTACTGCTGGAAGCTGTCACTTAGGTAAGTGTGAACATGTAGCACATCTACACTGCCAGACATCTATACCCAAACGGCACAGCTAAAAAAAAACGAGCCGGTGGGCAGCGAATGCAGAGCGCAGATTGCCATAGTGACGTACGGACATACACATAATATAAAGCGATGGCAGCTATTTAAAGGGAATGTCTTAAGCAATTAACTTTAGTTTCATTAACTAGATATGAGAGCGGAAACAATGGGGCAAAGGGATGGAAAATTTTCTGTTGCCCATGGCAACCTATGGCAGCACAGCTTTCATTTTTCAAGAAATAAAAGCTTAGCTGTGATTGGTTGCTATAACAGAGAGCATGTCGGCCATATTGTGTTTACTCTTTTTTTTTTTTAACTTAATTGTATAGCTATTTATGCTATTAATTTTCGCTGGGTCATATTAGAGATAAAACTTTCCTGTAGTGTCTTCACTGATGGGACAGCAGGGCAAGTGTGCTTCTTGTTAGCTAACAAAAATTTTCTTCCAGAAACAGCGCCACTCTTGTTCTCAGTTTGTGTGTGGTATTGCAGCTTGGTTTTATTGAAGTGAATGGAGCTGAGTTGTAATACCGCATACAACCTGTGTGTCCACCTATTATTTTATTTTATTTTTTGGGGGGCGCCGAGGAAGAAGTTAAGAGACATACCTTCCTCCTCAGTATTTCCTGTGCAATAGGGACATATCAGCAGGTTAGAGTCTTCTAACCTGCTTATAGTTCCCCTTTAACTCTGCTCATTGTGTCCCAGTCTATACAGAAAAGCTGACCAATGAGCTTTTATGTAGATAGAAGAAGGACGTGGCCAAACATGTGAATAAAGTGTGCATGATGGAATAAAGTGCTTATGCAGGATGAGAAAAAAGCTACTTTTAAAGCCAGCACCACCTTTGTCCTTTTGGCTGTGTGTGATATTACAATTCAGCTCCAGAGGACAAGAGTGGTGCTGCCTCTGGAAGAAAGCGGCCTTGATTTTTCAAGCCTGGACAACCCCTTTAAAGACCAACTGTCATTCTATGGGAAACTATGGAGCAGTGGGACCCTAGGGCTGCATCCGACTTTTTCAGGCATCGGTAATCAAATGGCAGGAGTTTGGGTTGGGACAAAGTTCGAAGCTTGAAGTTCGCTCTTCTCCAGTGAATATCAGATTGGCAACCCTACTCATGTGATTTTTAAAAAAAGTCAAAACTTTTTACTATTCAATCATTCCAGTGGTGTCCGGTCCCCCCTACTTGCACTGCCAGTAACAGGATGCAGTGGTGACCAACCTCAGGCAGTGATTGGCTGAGCGTACACTTCCCTGTGTCAAGAGGAGACTAGAAGGTGTTGATCAGGGACTGGGTGTCAGGGATTTTAACAGGTGAGTACTGCTTATTTTACATTTTCGGATTTGTAGAAGTATTTTCGGAGGGGTCTAGGAGTCCCCTTATAGGAAGAGTATATATACACAGAATTATATGGATGCTGTATTATGGATCACTGGGTTATACAGCTATACATTTCCTGAAAATAAAACACCCTCCTAAAATAAGACACCCCAACTACCCTACCAACTAACATAAGGTAAGGCACCCCCCGAAAGTAAGGCGCCCCCCGAAAACAAGGCCGCCCGTTGCCACCCGCCACCACACAGACTCACCTAATCCCCTAGTGGACCTTCACAGCCGGCGCTGCAGGCCTACTGCTCTATAGTCCTGCTGCACAGCGCTGCACGCCCCGCTGCTGATGCACTCATGGTCCCGGGGTGAGTATTCCGGGGAGGATGTCTTATTTCTCTCCTCGGCCGGGGTGGAGAGAAGTAAGACATTCCCCGAAAATAAGACATAGGGGGGAGACTTATCCAACATGGTGTAAAGTGAAACTGGCTCAGTTGCCCCTAGCAACCAATCAGATTCCACTTTTCATTCCTCACAGACTCTTTCGAAAATGAAAGGTGGAATCTGATTGGTTGCTAGGGGCAACTGAGCCAGTTTCACTTTACACCATGTTTGATAAATCTCCCTCATAGTGCCTGTTTTTCAGGAAATAAAAAAAATATATACTTTTTTTTTTTTTCAGGGAAACACGGTATAGACATCTCTCATTTCTTCGCCTTTCACCTGTAGAACTTTTAGGACTAAACTTTGCTCGATCACTTAAGGTTATACACAATGATCAGATGAAAACATGAATCTTCCCAATATACTGAAATTGTGCAAATACAGAAGAAATGGGACAGTAGGCTCCTTTAAGACCAGTGTCCTGTAAACGTTGGTCGCGCAGCGGGTACCGGCTTTCGTCCGCCGCAGCTTTGCCCCTATACTAGGACTGTATGTGATTCTCCCAGCCCTTGTAGAGTGTCTATGGAGCCAGCACGCCTTCTCCGACGCCTAGAAGCTGCAGGGATGTTCTGACAGAGAAATGGCTTAAGAGGGCGTTGTGAGCGAGCAGATAGCACCGCTTCTGTATCAGCAGGAAACAAGAATATGTTTTCTTCTCCAGCCCGTGGGATGTTTTCACAGACCAGACATAGACTTAACCGTTTCAGTGCTGGAAATCTGAAGAACATAACCAGATGGTCATTGAATTTTTTTTATTTTTTTTTATTTGTTTATTTTACTGTTTGATACAATGAACCTATACGGAATATACACATAGGAATCCAAAATTATTTCAGCTACTTAATAGCATGATATTCCGCAGTGCTGTCCAGACATTGTCATCGCTCACATCAGGCCGGGTGTATTGATTGTGGCCTAATTGTGACAGATTGACACCTGTCACACGATCACAGAGATTGGTGACCACTTGCTGCCGCCAATCGCCCTGTTTTTAAATTGGTTATCCAGGATTGCAATAAAGGGCAGCTACTTTCTTGCAAAAACAGCTCCTCCTCGTATCCTCAGGTTGTGTTTGTCTCTTCTTCACACCCTTTCCACTTCCTTTGGGTCAATTCGCTATGCTGTTTCCTAAAGATAATAATTCCTTTATTTATATAGCACCGACATATTCTACAGCGCTGTACAGCACTCAAAGGGGAGTCCTGATCATATTCTCACCCATCGTAGCAGAGATGATTGCTCCAACATGGACTAAGCGCCACCTATCTCCAAGGGCCCTAATATGAATTAGACTGGGTTCACACTGCATTTTTGCAATCGGTTTTTTTCATCCGTTTTTTTTGCAAAAAATGGATGAAAAACGAATGCATTTGTGTGCGTCTGTTCTGATCCGTTTTTCCATTGACTTGACAGACTTAAAAGTAGTGTCAGCTACATTTTGGTGTCAGGTAAAAAAAAAAAAACGGATCCGTTAAGGCGGATGCACACAAATGCATCCGTTTTTTTCAAAAACGCAGTGTGAACCCAGCCTTAGTTTGTTTCAAATACCGAAAAATCGGTATTTGAATCTCTCTGCCTGGAGAAGGTGGATGCAGGCTGAGAACTGCCTGGAAAACGGATACAGCCAATGGCAAACTTTAACGTTCAGTGGTTTTGTTGAACAGATCTGTGAACCTGTTTGGGTTTGGCAACCTTCTCTGAACCCGAACAGTTTGACAGGTCCGCTCAACACTACTCATCTCTAGTAGTATTTTCCCTATATATTCACAACTGCAATGAGGTCACATGTGTTCTAGAATTTTTCTTATTTTGAATGTTCCATGATGGAATGTATGGCTATCAGAGAAGATAACATAACCGCATAGGAGAAGCACGTCATACCAGCAGCTTGTCTGCTTACACATCAAAACTTCTGTACAATAAGGTATACAGGTTGTGATGTGTAACAAGACAGGCTGCTGGTGCTGGGGCCCCGTCACTGTACAGGATGGGTTGCTAATGCAATGTCAGCTCATGTATGTAATAATAGACATATACACATATACACATTGTATATATGTGTATATAAAGAGAGAGAGAGACCACTGCCCTAGACCTGTAAATAATCACCCTATACACGTGCAGATTATCAGGCAAATTATAGGGCCTGCGATCAGCCGATCAGTCTTTCATTGGCTAATTGCGTCTTTTGTACGGCCAATAAAATCACTGTTGTTAGTCGCACATCGCCCTCGGTTAACAGAGGATGCGCAGGTGGTAATAATGAGTTAAAACCATGTGTGATCGATCAAGCCGTTTAAAGATGTGTTCTCGTGTTCAGGTTTTAATTGCAATTATGAAAAACAAAGCCAGGAATGGATTTGGAAAGAGGAGAACAGGTGCTACCTGTTCTCCATTTATAATCTGTTCCTGGCTTTGGCTTTTGTATTTGCAAATAATAATCTGACTGTGTGAACAAACCCTTAGGGCTCTGTGAATGAATGGCAATCACAAGGATCGGAACTCATGAGCTGGAGCTTGTCGGTCTGTGTACCAGACCCCTTAGAGAGGCCTCCTTGGGCACCCAGTACTTGTGTTTCCTCTATCTAAATGGTCTTCTAACAGACTATAATAAAGTAGTTGTCCATTGGGAAAATAGTAATAATAAGTGTTACTCACCTCTTCCACCGATTCCCTGTCTCTGATGTATCGGTACTCACACCATCTGGTGGTTGGCTGAGCTGTCAAGGGAGATTATTGGAGACCCAGTCATTGTCAGAACACCAACAGCAGGCACTGGTGAGGTGAGTAGCTTATTTTTTTTATTTTTAACATCAGTCCTTCACCTAAGAAGTTATTTCCCATTGGACAAGCCTTTTAGGGGCCAATTCCTACTGAGCAAAAGAGGCTGAATTTACAAGCGGATTCCGCTTGAAATTCTGCCTGTCCTATTGCTTCATGGGGATTTCTTGTTTGCCTCTGCTCAAAGAATAAACATACTACCCCACACCATAACCTTGCTCTCATTCCAGTTCGTATTTGTTCTCCCAACCACTGGGAAACCCAACATTGAACAGCGCTGACATCTGGGGCCTATGTGCTCAGCAATCATGTGCTCACAAACTAAGGTCTCTCAGATCTAGGATTCTGACCCTCGTAGTTTGCGACAAGTGGTGTTATGTGGCACGTCGACAAAGAGGAGGCATGGTACAATCATACCATACCAATTTGATCCAATTTTGTAAGGTTTCATGTGGGTGTAAAAATTTACTTTGGATGCACTCTCACATGTAACACATTGGAGTGAGGTGCCTAAAAATTTTAACATTTGCAGATCTTAGTGACATTTACTACTTTCTCCGTATGCCGAACCTTATGGCCTGTCTTTTGTTGTTTTGCAATTTTAATGTTGAGGAGTGTAAAGGACCTATTACAGGAGCCGATGGTGGAGGAAGCGAGTGGTGACTTTCCAGATCAGCACTCGCTTCCTCCACATTCCCTGCTCGCTATCTGTGCTATTACACGCCAAACATCGAGCATGGAGTTGCGGGAGGGAGTGGTGCGTAAAGGTGGGGAGAATGCCAGGGTGGCCCTTAGGAGGGAGTGGGGGTTTGCCGCCACCGCTCCTATTACACGGAGCAATGAGCAGCAGATCGTTATTGTTCTGATTGTTTTGTTTCAACATGTTGAAAAGTCACGATAACCCGGCATCAGCCGATCGTGACCTTTCAACTAGAGCTATTACACCAAGTGATTATCGGGCGGAACAGTTGGCAATCGGCCAAGTACAGCAAACAATCGTTTTATGTAATAGTGCCTTTAGGGTCCTATAGGACAAATGATAAATCATTGCAAACGAGATTGTTTACCGTTAAACTGAAATGATAGTAGTTACAATGGTCACTACGATCATTTACTCCATCTGATCCCAACAAATGAGGTGGATGTGGAATTACACCAAAAGATTAGTGATCGAATGTGAAATTAAAATGAACGACTAACGATGATTTCGGTGTCAGCACCAAACAAGCAATAAACTATTTCTCGTTGGTCGTTTGATTGTTACGGGAAAAGATTATCGTTTAAATTTGAACGATATAACGATAATTCGCACAATAATCATCCCATGTAACAGGGCCCTAACTTGAATGAAGAAGACGACATGGTTGCTGGGAATAGCAAACCAATGCACTATAGATGACAAAAATGCCCTTCTTTACTGGCAGCCATACCTTGGAAGGACATCATAGTGAATTCTATAAAACTAGGGCTGATAGACTAACTTCACCTAATGGAATTAACAGCAGTATCCATAATAAACGTCCGACTCTATAAATCAACTTTGGAATTTCAGCATTGCTATTACCGTTGGTCTCTGTAGTCCTGAATATTTGAAAAATGACCCCCTGCGATACCTAATCAATAGGAAGGTTGTATTCCTGTAAATGGCTACCCAGCATTTTATTAAGTTGTAGCCGCGTGTGATTAATAGCCAATCATGGGAAATAAAAATGATCATAACATACAAGAAATTTCAGACACATCTCAATTTGATGAAATTTGATCCGCTCAGCATTCAATCACTTCATTGCAAGATGCAAAGTCTTTTATAGATTACGGCTGTTTTATCAAAAATAATACAAGAAATTTGGGGTCATGTTGTGAATATAATAAAATTCTGATAATCTGTCATCTGATTATTGCAAGTTCTGGACTTTTGGTTGATTCACATATAAATTTACACATACACTTATCTAACATCCCCATAAACAAAACAAAACAAAATACTTAAAGGAGAAGTCCCATAAAATTTAAAAAATACAGGAAGGCAGGGGGTTATGGGAACATAATAAAAAAAGTATACTTATCCTTCTGCTTTTGTAGAGCTGCCTGAACAATAGCGAACAGCTGCCGGCCTCCAGCAGCCTCTACTGGATGCCTGCTCAGTAGGGATGGTCCGAACCTGCCGAGGTTCGGGTTTGTATGAACCCGAACGCTCGGCATCAGATTCCCGCTGTCTGCCCGCTCCGTGCAGCGGGTGGATACAGCGGGAGGACCGCCTGGAAAACTGGGATACAGCCTATGGTTATGTCTGTATCTGTAACGCCTGGAGTAGTGGATCCACTGGACCGTCACCAGCGATGGCACTAACCTCACCAGGGAGCGGAGTCTAAGGGGCCGCTGGTTTTCACCAGAGCCCGCCGCAAGGCGGGATGGACTTGCTGCGGCAGGCGACCCCCAGGTCGCTACCCCTGGCTTGGTTGCTGGTGATGGCAGGCGAGGCGTGGCAGGAGCAGTAGGCAGGAGATGGTAGTGGCAGAGGTCTGTAGTCGTGACCGCAGGAGACAGGCTGAAGACAGGAGCAATAGAGTAACGGGGAAGCAGGAACCAGGAACAAGGACTAGGGACCAGGTAGCGGGCAGGAATCAGGAACAAGGACTGGGGACCAGGTAGCGGACAGGAATCAGGAACAACAGGGAGCTGGGCCAAACGCTATGGGAAGCATGTAGAGGCTCCAACACAAGGGACAGGGCATGCTGGGATTTATAGGGGAGTGATTGGTGCAACTAACCAATTAGGGACGCACTGCCCCTTTAAATCTGAGACAGCCGGCGCGCGCGCGCCCTAGGAGGCGGGGGCGCGCGCGCCGGCCGGCACAGCGACGGACAGGAGCGTGGAGAGGTAAGGCGCCCCCCGGGGCCGAAGTGACAGCAGCGCCGGGTCCCGGCCTACGGACACCGGCGGCTGCATGGGGCAGTGGGGAGTCGCGGCGGCGGCCCGGAGCACGGGACGCCGCCGCGGCCGTAACAGTACCCCCCCCTTTGGCCTCCCCCTCTTTCTGGCCTGTAGGAACCTCTTGATGAGGTCTTGGTCCAGGATGTTAGCCTCGGGTTCCCAGGACCTCTCCTCAGGACCAAATCCTTTCCAGTCCACTAGGAAGGATCGTCTCCCTCTGACAGTTTTCATAGCCAGAATGTCTTTGACAATGTAAACGTCATCAGAGACGGCTTGTGGAGCAGAGAGCGAAGCCTTATCGGAGAACCGGTTGAGGACCACTGGCTTTAAGAGGGAGACATGGAAGGCGTTTGGAATCCGCATCGTAGGGGGTAGGCGGAGTTTGTAGGTGACAGGGTTGAGGCGTTTTAGCACCGAGAAAGGACCGAGGAATCGAGGACCCAACTTGTAGCTGGGAATCTTGAGTCGGACATATTTGGCCGAGAGCCAGACTTTGTCACCTGGGAGAAAATTCATGGCGGGTCTTCTTCTCTTATCCGCCTGGTCCTTCATGCGGACAGATGCCTTGAGCAGAGATTGTCGAGTCTGTTCCCAGATTGACTGCAGGTCAGATAACAACTCCTCCACGGCTGGGACCTCAGAGGATGGAGAGAGAGGCAGAGGAGGACGAGGGTGACGTCCATAGACCACATAGAAGGGTGACTTGCCTGTGGAGCTTGAGTCCAGATGATTGTAGGAAAACTCTGCCCAAGGAAGCAGACTGGACCAGTTGTTCTGGCGAGCGGAGACGAAATGTCGAAGATACTTGCCAAGGACCTGATTGACCCTCTCCACTTGCCCATTGGTCTGGGGATGATAGGCCGAAGAGAAGTCCAGCTTCACTTGGAGTTGAGAGCAGAGAGCACGCCAGAATCTGGAGACAAATTGTGAGCCTCTGTCAGAGACTATATGAAGAGGAAGACCATGGAGGCGGAAGATATGCTGAAAGAACAGCTGGGCCAGGCGAGGGGCTGATGGTAATCCAGGAAGAGCCACGAAGTGGGACATCTTGGAGAAGCGGTCCGTGACAACCCAGATGACTGTGTTACCCGCAGATGGAGGTAAGTCTGTGACAAAGTCCATGCCTATATGGCACCAGGGGCGGTCTGGGACTGGCAAGGGCTGAAGTAGGCCGGCAGGTCTTTGATGAGAGGACTTGTTTCTGGCACAGATGGTACAGGACGCCACAAAGTCTTTGACATCCAGGAGTAGGCTAGGCCACCAGTAGTGGCGGGAGATCAGTTGCCCGGTCTTTAGAACTCCCGGATGCCCGGCCACCATAGAGGAATGACCCCATTTCAAGATGCGTTTACGGAGTGCGGGGCGCACATAAGTCTTACCGGGAGGCAACTGCTGCAGAGTAGAAGTGGCAACTGGTACTAGGCGATCAGGAGGTATTATGTGTCGAGGAGATTCCTCTTGCCCCATAACATCGGATGCTCGGGATAACGCATCGGCCTTGATATTCCTCTCGGCTGGACGGAAATGAATGGTGAAGTTGAACCGAGAGAAGAAGAGGGACCACCTGGCCTGCCGGGGATTGAGGCGTTGAGCCGATTGGAGGTAGAGGAGGTTCTTGTGGTCCGTGTATATGTTAACGGGATGTTTAGCCCCCTCTAGGAGATGACGCCACTCCTCCAGTGCCAGCTTAATAGCCAGGAGTTCCCGATCTCCTATAGTATAGTTCCTCTCGGCAGGGGAAAAAGTCTTAGAAAAGAACCCGCAGGTTCTGGTCTTGCCTGATGTGTCCCTTTGCGAGAGGACTGCTCCGGCGCCCACAGAGGAAGCATCAACTTCAAGAGAAAACGGCTTGGAGATATCCGGGCGAACTAGAGCAGGAGCGGAGGCAAAGGCAGACTTTAGGCTATTGAAGGCATGTTCGGCCTCGGGAGGCCAGCGTCTAGGATCCGCCTTCTTCTTTGTGAGAGCCACTATGGGTGCAACCAGGGTAGAGAAGTGAGGGATGAATTGCCGATAGTAGTTGGCAAATCCAAGGAATCGTTGGATAGCTCTAAGTCCCTCAGGACGAGGCCACTGGAGAACAGCTGAGAGCTTGGCAGGATCCATCTGTAGGCCCTGGTCGGAGACAATGTATCCAAGAAACGGCAGGCTGCGCTGATGGAAAACGCACTTCTCCAGCTTGGCATACAAACGGTTGGCCCGTAGTCTCCGTAGAACCTGTCGTACATGGGACACGTGGGTCTGCTGGTCGTGGGAGAAGACCAGGATGTCGTCAAGATAGACTATGACGCAGACATAGAGGAGATCGCGGAATAAATCATTCACGAATTCCTGGAAGACCGCTGGGGCGTTGCATAGGCCGAATGGCATGACCAGATATTCGTAGTGCCCATCTCTGGTGTTGAAAGCGGTCTTCCATTCGTCTCCTTCACGAATACGGATCAGGTTATACGCTCCCCTGAGATCCAACTTGGAGAAGATCCTAGCTCCACGGAGACGGTCGAATAGTTCTGGGATTAGCGGAAGAGGATAGCGGTTCTTGACAGTCACCTTATTTAAGCCCCGGTAGTCTATGCATGGGCGGAGGGAACCGTCCTTCTTCTGCACAAAGAAAAATCCAGCGCCAGCGGGAGACGTGGATTTACGGATGAAGCCCTTCTGTAAGTTCTCCCGGATGTAGGAGGACATGGCTTCCGTCTCGGGCACAGAGAGAGGGTATACTCGACCTCGTGGGGGAGAAGTTCCAGGAAGAAGGTCTATAGGGCAATCATAGGACCGATGAGGTGGTAGAGAGTCTGCCTCCTTGGCCGAGAAGACATCCATAAAGTCTTGGTATTCGTGCGGTAGACCAGACAAAGGCTTGGCATTAGCAGGTGACCTCGTAGAGCACTTGGGTTGAGGAGGTCTCAGACACCTATTTGGACAGTCCTGGCCCCAGCTGAGAACCTCCCCAGTTCTCCAGTCCAGCTTAGGGGTATGTAATTGCAGCCAAGGAAGACCCAGCAAGATGGCGGAAGAGGAATGGCGCAAGACGTAGAAGGAGATCCTCTCCTGATGTAAGGCGCCCACCTGGAGGACTAGGGGTTCAGTCTGGCAGTGCACAGCTTCGGTAAGAATCTCGCCCGTGATCGAAGAGATAGACCGGGGTTGGGCTAGCTGTATCACGGGTAGCCGCCATCTTTGGACCAACGAAGCAGAAATGAAACTGCCAGCAGCGCCAGAGTCGATGAGGGCAGTAGTCTGGAGAACTGGCCCTGAGGGTGTCTGGATGGAGACTGGCATAGTCAATCTTGGAGAGGTGGCATTCACACCTAGGGAGACCTCTCCCACTGGACCTAGGTGCGAGCGTTTCCCGGACGCTGAGGACGTTGGGGACATCTCTGCCGAAAGTGATCAGCGCCACCGCAGTATAGGCAGAGATTCAGCTCTAGTCGACGGGCCCTTTCTTCAGTCGTCAAGCGAGCTCGATCCACCTGCATAGGAACTTCTGGAGACGACTGGGGCATAGGAGCAATGGGATTTTGGAATACCGGTGCCAACCGAGGATGGCGACGGGGCAGGCTCAGACGCCGTTCTTGTCGGACCTCCTCCTCTCTCTCGGAAAACCTGGTGTCGACTCTGGTAGCCAGTAGAATGAGTTCGTTCAAGGAGGTAGGAAGGTCTCGGGCAGCGAGCACATCTTTCACTCGAGTAGAAAGGCCATTCTTGAAGGTGGCTAATAGGGCGGCCTCGTTCCAGTCCAATTCAGCTGCCAGGGTGCGGAACTGGATGGCATAGTCACCAACAGAGGAGCTCCCTTGAGAGAGGTTGAGGAGAGCTGTCTCAGCTGAAGTAGCACGGGCAGGTTCCTCAAAGACGGAGCGAAACTCGGCCAGGAAGGTTCGGAGATTGGCAGCAACAGGGTCATCTCGGTCCCACAGCGGCGTGGCCCAGGCCAGAGCTCTACCCTCCAATAGGCTAATGATGAAAGCCACTTTAGAGCGCTCGGTGGGAAACTGACTACTTAAAAGTTCAATATGCATGGTGCACTGAGCCAGGAATCCCCTGCACAACTTGGGATCGCCTCCATATTTAGTCGGGAGGGCCAGTCGAAGTCTCGAGGTGGCTGCTGGTGGTGGTGAGCGCTGGGCTGTAGTATGCTGCTGTAAGGCGGCAGTCAATTGCTGGATTTGCTGCGACTGTTGCTGGATTTGTTGAGCCTGTTGCGCGACCACTCTGGCGACGTCACGGAGATCAGGCACCTCGCCGGGATCCATGGTTGGAGCCTACTGTAACGCCTGGAGTAGTGGATCCACTGGACC
Source organism: Dendropsophus ebraccatus (assembly GCF_027789765.1). Classification (NCBI taxonomy): domain Eukaryota; kingdom Metazoa; phylum Chordata; class Amphibia; order Anura; family Hylidae; genus Dendropsophus; species Dendropsophus ebraccatus. The sequence continues at coordinate 135,150,074 of NC_091459.1, read as the reverse complement.
GTCACCAGCGATGGCACTAACCTCACCAGGGAGCGGAGTCTAAGGGGCCGCTGGTTTTCACCAGAGCCCGCCGCAAGGCGGGATGGACTTGCTGCGGCAGGCGACCCCCAGGTCGCTACCCCTGGCTTGGTTGCTGGTGATGGCAGGCGAGGCGTGGCAGGAGCAGTAGGCAGGAGATGGTAGTGGCAGAGGTCTGTAGTCGTGACCGCAGGAGACAGGCTGAAGACAGGAGCAATAGAGTAACGGGGAAGCAGGAACCAGGAACAAGGACTAGGGACCAGGTAGCGGGCAGGAATCAGGAACAAGGACTGGGGACCAGGTAGCGGACAGGAATCAGGAACAACAGGGAGCTGGGCCAAACGCTATGGGAAGCATGTAGAGGCTCCAACACAAGGGACAGGGCATGCTGGGATTTATAGGGGAGTGATTGGTGCAACTAACCAATTAGGGACGCACTGCCCCTTTAAATCTGAGACAGCCGGCGCGCGCGCGCCCTAGGAGGCGGGGACGCGCGCGCCGGCCGGCACAGCGACGGACAGGAGCGTGGAGAGGTAAGGCGCCCCCCGGGGCCGAAGTGACAGCAGCGCCGGGTCCCTGCCTACGGACACCGGCTGCTGCATGGGGCAGTGGGGAGTCGCGGCGGCGGCCCGGGGCACGGGACGCCGCCGCGGCCGTAACAGTATCCCAGTTTTCCAGGAAGTCCTCCCGCTGTATCCACCCTCTCCACGGAGAGGGCAGACAGCGGGAATCATTTCAGAGGTTTCGGGTTCATACGAACCCGACCAGATCCAGGTTCGGACCATGCCTACTGCTCAGCCAGTCAGTGACTGGGGCAGGACACTACTACAGTCACTGACTGGCTGAGTGGGCAATCCATCAGCCAGTCCATGAGGTTCCAGCAGCAGGACCTGGGGCCGTGACATAGGAGAAAGCCGTCTGAAAATGACATCCAAGAGCAGCGCTATGGGCTTCGGTACTGGTAAGTATACTTCATTTATTATGTTCAGGCAACCCCGCCTTTCTATATTTTTTATTTCATGGGAGTTCTTCTTAAATAACTATTACCCATACACTTTCAGTAACTGTTCGGCTTTTGGTTATCTCTCCCGCCCAACGCTCATCCTCCCCATACACTGAAACCTTCGCTACGGCCAAGCAATCCTGTGTTCTCTATGGGGAGGGTTAAGCTGCAGCCAGACAGTTCTGACTGTGGCTTATTACTCCCAGAACAGGGTGTTCGGGTGGTGATTTTCCATGACAGCCAATCCCTATTTCCATCAACATCATCTGTTGGTGGGGAAGACGACCCTAAATCTTATACCGATGACCAGACTTGCCACAAGCAGTGAGTGCGTCCAACAAAAGTATGAGGTGTATGGGGAGTGGGACCTTTAAAGCCTCAATACACAATCAACGTGCGTTGGCCAAGCATGTAAGGGGAAAAAATTGGACTTGTTAAATTTCAGCTTCCCAAATCGTTTGTGCTTGCAGCTTGGAGACCCACGGCCAGAAGACTAACCTTACCCTATCTTAAACCCTTAATGCCATTTCAAGTAACTTTTTACAAGTCCTCAAACCTACCAAAAGTTACTGATTGCACCAGGTCTCTGGGTATGTGCACACTATGGAATCTGGCAAACAATAAAATGAAGCCCATGGGACCAGCGGAGATGTGCACATTCGTCAGCGTCCACGAGCAGGGGTGGGTGACCCGCCGGGATTCCATAGTGTGAACATACCCTTATTCCTGAGATACAGACAGGAAGTGTGCAATAGCTGACTTCACTCCTTGGCTGTTGATCAAGTCTAACTTGTTTTCTCCCTTCGGGTGTGTTCACACCTACAGGATCCGCAGCAGATTTTCATGCTCGAGTTTGCAGCAAAATCAGCTGCGGATCCTGTACTGTGAAGCTCAATGGGTCCCATACACGCAGCGGATCCGCTGCCTGCATGGGACCCGGCCCCTTTAACCCTTGCGCCGGCCGCACGCCCGATCGCCACCCCGGCCACCCCGCACACCCGAACGCAGCCCCCCCCCCTGCACGCCCGATCGCCGCCTATAGGTGAATAGGCCAACATTACACTTTGATAAATCTCCCTCATAGGGTAAAGTGAAACTGGCTCAGTCGCCCCTAGCAACCAATCAGATTCCACCTTTCATTTTCCAAAGAGTCTGTGAGGAACAAAAGGTGGAATCTGATTGGTTGCTAGGGGCAACTGAGCCAGTTTCACTTTACACCATGTTTGATAAATCTCCCCCATATTGTCTATGTTACTGTTATATTGGGTAGGTTGGGATTTGTTTCTGTAATACAGGTACCCATATTACACTTGTCTGCAACTGGTCAACTGGGTGACGTTTGAGTGAATGGCTCCATTCCTGATACATCAAAAATATTTTCCGGTACAATGAGAGGCCGGGCCAGATATGTAGTAAATGGAAGCTGTTTATAGTGTCACCGCTTACCTCCAGACCTCTTATAGTGAAACGAGTTTGAAAATTAAAAAAAAAATTATTCTAATTAATCCAAAAAATTTTGTGAAATTTGAACTGAATCCAATTGGTGCCAAGTCGTTTGTGTCTGGTAATGAATGTTTTCCATTATTACTGTTCATTTCCAGTGATTCCTTGGGTAGCAATTATGTTCTCACCTCTGACATTGTATGAGCTGGGTCATTCTAGATCTAGTAGGAGCCCTGCCCTTCTGGCGAATCCCTTCATTTCTTCTAGATCATAAAGATGTGAATTTCGTCAATAAATATAAAGTATAATTGCAAACATAAGATCTATGACCAATAGCGGTGGCTTCGGTGGAACATTATGATGGGGTTGAACAGGCCAGCATGGGATGCTGATAAATTTTCACAGATCATTCCTAGGAATGGACGTCAATATCCCCAATCGATCATTCGTAATGAGTGTGGGATGCAGACTAGCTCTAATAATGCTGTGACTTTGAACTCATTCTCCAAAGCTTGTTTATATCTTATACGGAGACATTGTAGGTATTGATCACCGGTGCAGTTAGTGATGGAAGGTTCAATTGACGTTCTCATGTGTGACAATTATAAAAATGAGTGATTGATGGCTTGTTTAGTCACACATTATCGATTCCCTTTCTAAAATAATTCTATTTTTTCAATAGAAATGAAAAGTTTAGCTTGAATTAATTTTTAAATTCATTGAACTGAGATTTTTTCGTTGTTTACAAGCCAGGTCGGGAGGAATGGAGCCTGTCATCGGATGACTGATCCCCCGGAGAGGACTTGCAGTCGCACTAGCCCATGTAATTACATCATAGTGGGTTAGTTCCTGGATGGGATATTGTGTATGAAGTAGTTATTAACATGGACTAAATTATGAAATTACTATGTGGATGGATGTCCCCGCCCCTAAGACTATGTGATTGGTGTACATTTTAATGAATTGTTGTTGGTGATTGGTCACTTTGTATATAAAACTGGTGTTGGCACATTGATGTGATATACTTGAGAAAGGCTCAGTATGTTTTAAAGGGCCGAAACGTTGTATTTTTATACGCATATGGCAAAATAAAGGATAATATTTTTTGATACTTTAGGACGCTGTCTTCAATTGCAACTTTTTTTTGGATGAAGTACTGGGTATAGGCCAACCCGGTGGAGGACTGTGCATCTACACGGAGGTTCCGCTGTTTCCACTTGGAATAGACTATATATATATATATATACAGCCCAGCATACCGTTATATATACAGCCCAGCATACCATTATATATATACAGCCCAGCATACCATTATATATATACAGCCCAGCATACCGTTATATATATACAGCCCAGCATACCGTTATATATACAGCCCAGCATACCATTATATATATACAGCCCAGCATACCATTATATATACAGCCCAGCATATCATTATATTTATATATACAGCCCAGCACACCATTATATATACAGCCCAGCATACCGTATAAATATATATATATATATATATATATATATATATATATATATATATATAGCCTATCATACCATTATATATATAGCATGCAATCACAATCACCGTCATTCACAACTATAACCTTTTCAAATTCATCATTGACCAAATTTGTCAAAATTTATCATTTCATGAGTTTTTTTTATTTTTTTATAGCCACCTTTACCCATATAACCATTCGTTTTTTGTTTTTTTTTCTGCTCGTAGCTCAAGCACCGCAGCTAGTTAACACTCGGCTTGTTTGCAGTACTTGAGGTCTGTTTAGCATTTCTTTAACCTAGCTGTGAATGGCGGTAATATTTAGCAAGAGGATTACACTGTTGTTTAGCATTTGTTTACTGCTCTTTTGCATTGCTGCATCCTTAGGTTTAGTACTTGAGATTCTTTTACATTTCTTTTAATGCATTGTGATGGGCATGTGCAGGGCTTGAGGCGGTAAATCATACGGGCCAACATTTACAATGCAGCTTCACCTATCAGGATGGATCACGTGCGGCTGGCCATGTGTCTGCTATGTAGTCTGTTCGCATCTCTCCATCCTAATAAAGGAGGCCCAGTATTTAAATTTATGTGGCGAATAGAAATCCCTTAAAATCTGGCAAGGTGACCTGCACCTGCCCTTTGCAGGTAGAGTATGAATAAGGAGGTGGCCATGCATGGCTACTTGGATGTTTCCATATCAACACTAGAAGTAAATGGAGAGAGTCACTCGCATGCATTTCATGCCCTAAACCAGCAGGGATACAAACATTAAACCTTTTATTGTAAAAAGCATAAGTATTGTTTCCAATCTGGGTGGGGTTTTTAACTCATTCATTTCCATTAAGGTGAATGGAGCTAAATTGCAAACCACACCTGACCTAGAGACTATGGGGGAGATTTATCAAACGTGGTGTAAAGTGAAACTGGCTCAGTTGCCCCTAGCAACCAATCAGATTCCACCTTTCATTTTCCAGAGAGTCTGTGAGGCATGAAAGGTGGAATCTGATTGGTTGCTAGGGGCAACTGGGCCAGTTCTACTTTACACCAGTTTGTATTGCCTAAATTTTACTAATTAGTCAGATACTAAAAATTGTTCTTTTATTCCAATCTTTTTCCATTTTCTGACTGTATTTTTTTTTATTTCACTTTTGTTCATTGGGCTGCCATCTTGACTGAACTATTTATAACAGCATTTAAGGCAGAAAATAAGAGAATGGGGGGACAAGATTGAAACCTTTAAAGGGGTTGGCCACTTTACAGTAACATTGCTCAGTATACAATATTAGTAGGTGTACTCAGTGGCGGACTGGGCCACCGGGGGACCGGGGATTTCCCCGGTGGGCCCCGAGTAGGAGTAGGCCCCGCCTCCCAGTCAGGGGACACAAGGCTGGAGACCACATCAATGTGGTCTCCACCCAGTAAGCCCAGCGGGGCCCCCCCGAGCTCCTTGGGGGCCCATTCAGCCGCCGATTGCCGCACCTTCCCTTTTAACTGGAAGCGATCGCTTCCAGTTAAATGCAGGTGTGTTCCGATTGACAGGCGAGAAGCCATAGGCTTCGCCCTGTCAATCACTCTTGTGACCGCAAGCAGCTTCTTGCTTGCGGTCACAAGCGTGGTGCTGCCGCCGCCTCTCCCGGCAGCCGAGAAGCTCCTGGTCCTGGGCAAGCGTCATCACCAGAGAGCTCCGTGCGCGGCAGCTGGGACTTCCGGTTCACGTAACGCATCCCGGAAGTCCTAGCCGCTGCGGCGCGCACGGAGCTCTCTGGTGATGACGCTGCCCGGGACCAGGAGCTTCTCGGCTGTCGGGGAAGAGAGGAGAAGAGACCCGCGACCGTCGGGGGAGCGTGTTGACAGGTGAGTTGGGTTTTTGTTTTGTTTATTTATCAGCACTGGGGGCTACGGGGGGGGGGGAGGAGGAGGAGGTTGCCAGCACTGGAGGCTATAGGGGGGGTGAGATTGCCAGCACTGGGGGCTATAGGGGGGGCGGGGGGGAGATTGCCAGCACTGGGGGCTATAGGGGGGGCGGGGGGGAGATTGCCAGCACTGGGGGCTATAGGGGGGGCGGGGGGGAGATTGCCAGCACTGGGGGCTATAGGGGGGGGGCGGGGGGGAGATTGCCAGCACTGGGGGCTATAGGGGGGGGGCGGGGGGGAGATTGCCAGCACTGGGGGCTATAGGGGGGGGCGGGGGGGAGATTGCCAGCACTGGGGGCTATAGGGGGGGGGCGGGGGGGAGATTGCCAGCACTGGGGGCTATAGGGGGGGGCGGGGGGGAGATTGCCAGCACTGGGGGCTATAGGGGGGGGCGGGGGGGAGATTGCCAGCACTGGGGGCTATAGGGGGGGGCGGGGGGGGAGATTGCCAGCACTGGGGGCTATAGGGGGGGGCGGGGGGGGAGATTGCCAGCACTGGGGGCTATAGGGGGGGGCGGGGGGGAGATTGCCAGCACTGGGGGCTATAGGGGGGGGCGGGGGGGAGATTGCCAGCACTGGGGGCTATAGGGGGGGGCGGGGGGGAGATTGCCAGCACTGGGGGCTATAGGGGGGGGCGGGGGGGAGATTGCCAGCACTGGGGGCTATAGGGGGGGGCGGGGGGGAGATTGCCAGCACTGGGGGCTATAGGGGGGGGCGGGGGGGGAGATTGCCGGCACTGGGGGCTATAGGGGGGGGGGCGGGGGGGGAGATTGCCGGCACTGGGGGGGCGATAGGGGGGGGCGGGGGGGGAGATTGCCGGCACTGGGGGCTATAGGGGGGGGCGGGGGGGAGATTGCCGGCACTGGGGGCTATAGGGGGGGGCGGGGGGGGAGATTGCCGGCACTGGGGGCTATAGGGGGGGGCGGGGGGGGAGATTGCCGGCACTGGGGGCTATAGGGGGGGGCGGGGGGGGAGATTGCCGGCACTGGGGGCTATAGGGGGGGGCGGGGGGGGAGATTGCCGGCACTGGGGGCTATAGGGGGGGGCGGGGGGGGAGATTGCCGGCACTGGGGGCTATAGGGGGGGGCGGGGGGGGAGATTGCCGGCACTGGGGGCTATAGGGGGGGGCGGGGGGGGAGATTGCCGGCACTGGGGGCTATAGGGGGGGGCGGGGGGGGAGATTGCCGGCACTGGGGGCTATAGGGGGGGGGCGGGGGGGGAGATTGCCGGCACTGGGGGCTATAGGGGGGGGCGGGGGGGGAGATTGCCGGCACTGGGGGCTATAGGGGGGGGTGGGGGGGGAGATTGCCGGCACTGGGGGCTATAGGGGGGGGCGGGGGGGGAGATTGCCGGCACTGGGGGCTATAGGGGGGGGCGGGGGGGAGATTGCCGGCACTTGGGGGGGGGGGCATAGGGGGGATGGACAACATGAGGGGGCTATATGGGGGGAATGGACAACATGAGGGGGCTATATGGGGGGAATGGACAACATGAGGGGTCTACCTATATGGGGCATGGACAAAACTGTAAGTTGTCTATATGGGGGACTGAACAAAGGACCATCTATAAGGTGCCTACACAGAGGGGACCATATACTATAAGGGATATATATATGTATGTATATATATATAGAGAGAGAGAGAGAGAGAGAGAGAGAGAGAGAGAGAGAGAGAGTCAGCCTACCCACTAAATGAGGGTGTAAAGGGGACAATACAGATGTGCAGTGTGTATAGAGATTGAGGATGGTGACAGAGTGAGGAGCCTAATGTGTTTCTCTGGCAGATTCTGTGGATTTGTGGCACATAGAAGTTCTCATAACAGCCCAGGGCAAATGGAGGAGAAGAAGAAGAAGAGGGAAGAACTCCGATTAAAGAAGACGTCCCCTGTGAGTCACCTGATATAACTGCACTGTAATGTATATGGTGTACAGAACCTGTGTAGAGCTGTGTCTACCTCTATATGACTGGATGAGGTGATGGTGATCTGTGTACAGTGAATCTTATTCAGTAGCAGCGGTGATGTGAGTCAGTATGTGGTGGTGTTGGTCAATAGCAGCGGTCGGGTTAGTCAGTATGTGGTGGTGTTAGTCAGTAGCAGCGGTGGGGTTAGTCAGTATGTGATGGTATTTGTTACTTGTAATCTGGTGCGGTGTTCATTGGTCTTAGTATACTGGATCTGGTCAGTAACAATATGGTGGTGATGGTAGTGGTTGTGGTGTGACGGTAATATTTCCCCCTTGTATACTGGTATTATTGGTAATATTGGTCTCAGTATACAGGATTTGGTCAGTAACAGTATGGCAGTAATATGTATGGTGATAATATTTCCTATATACTGGTATTATTGGTAATATCACTCTCAGTATACAGGATTTGGTCAGTAATAGCATGGCGGTAATATGTCTGGGGATATTTGCTCTTTATATACTGGTGTTATTGGTAGTATACAGTGTTATCATGCAAAGAAAATTGTCTTATAGCCCAATTACACCGGCCAATTATCAGTAACAAGCGCTCCTAGGAAGCTCCATGTAACAGTGCCAGAGATCAGCTGACACGCAAATGCCCCATAGTCGGCTGGTTAGATCTTTTGTGCGGCTGTAATAATCATTGCTGTCGGCCGCACATCTCTATCTATTTCTGACCTGCTGATTAGCAATCGTTTGCAGCGCCATACTGCCCCATATCACACCGTGTATCTGGACCCTTATTAATGTTACCATACATAAGTATAGTGGCAGAAGGGTGGGCCCCAAGAATGATTTCCCCTGGTGGGCCCAAGGACTCCAGTCCGACACTGGGTGTACTCACTGTATATACTGACAGCAGCTCCCTGTGTACTCACTGTATATACTGACAGCAGCTCCCTGTGTACTCACTGTATATACTGACAGCAGCTCTCTGTGTACTCACTGTATATACTGACAGCAGCTCCCTGTGTACTCACTGTATATACTGACAGCAGCTCCCTGTACTCACTGTATATACTGACAGCAGCTCCCTGTACTCACTGTATATACTGACAGCAGCTCCCCGTGTACTCACTGTATATACTGAGAGCAGCTCCCTGTGTACTCACTGTATATACTGAGAGCAGCTCCCTGTGTACTCACTGTATATACTGACAGCAGCTCCCTGTACTCACTGTATATACTGACAGCAGCTCCCCGTGTACTCACTGTATATACTGACAGCAGCTCCCTGTGTACTCACTGTATATACTGACAGCAGCTCCCAGTGTACCTCATAGAGCTAAAATCAGACTCCCCTCCTGCAGGCTATACTGCCCTACTCTGTGGAATTCCTGTCCATATAATGGCCGACATGGAGGAGCATGTGACCATGTCCCTGCCACCAGTGTCCACCACTAAGCCTGTAAATGTCTGTGGAGGACACAGGGGGTGGGGCATGGTAACATGCTCCTCCATGTCAGCCATCTTATGGACAGAAACAAAACAGAGCAGGGCACCACAGCCTGGAGGAGGGGAGTCTGATTTTACCTGTATGAGGTACACAGGGAGCTGCTGTCAGTATATACAGTGAGTACACAGGGAGCTGCTGTCAGTATATACAGTGAGTACACAGGGAGCTGCTGTCAGTATATACAGTGAGTACACAGAGAGCTGCTGTCAGTATATGCAGTGAGTACACAGGGAGCTGCTGTCAGTATATACAGTGAGTACAGGGAGCTGTTGTCAGTATATTCAGTGAGTACACAGGGAGCTGCTGTCAGTATATACAGTGAGTACAGGGAGCTGCTGTCAGTATATACAGTGAGTACACAGGGAGCTGCTGTCAGTATATGCAGTGAGTACACAGGGAGCTGCTGTCAGTATATACAGTGAGTACAGGGAGCTGTTGTCAGTATATACAGTGAGTACACAGGGAGCTGCTGTCAGTATATACAGTGAGTACAGGGAGCTGCTGTCAGTATATACAGTGAGTACACAGGGAGCTGTTGTCAGTATATACAGTGAGTACTCAGGGAGCTGCTGTCAGTATATACAGTGAGTACACAGGGAGCTGCTGTCAGTATATACAGTGAGTACACAGGGAGCTGCTGTCAGTATATACAGTGAGTACACAGAGAGCTGCTGTCAGTATATGCAGTGAGTACACAGGGAGCTGCTGTCAGTATATACAGTGAGTACAGGGAGCTGTTGTCAGTATATACAGTGAGTACACAGGGAGCTGCTGTCAGTATATACAGTGAGTACACAGGGAGCTGCTGTCAGTATATACAGTGAGTACAGGGAGCTGCTGTCAGTATATACAGTGAGTACACAGGGAGCTGCTGTCAGTATATGCAGTGAGTACACAGGGAGCTGCTGTCAGTATATACAGTGAGTACAGGGAGCTGCTGTCAGTATATACAGTGAGTACACAGGGAGCTGCTGTCAGTATATACAGTGAGTACAGGGAGCTGCTGTCAGTATATACAGTGAGTACACAGGGAGCTGCTGTCAGTATATACAGTGAGTACACAGGGAGCTGCTGTCAGTATATGCAGTGAGTACACAGGGAGCTGCTGTCAGTATATACAGTGAGTACAGGGAGCTGTTGTCAGTATATACAGTGAGTACAGGGAGCTGCTGTCAGTATATACAGTGAGTACACAGGGAGCTGCTGTCAGTATATACAGTGAGTACACAGGGAGCTGTTGTCAGTATATACAGTGAGTACACAGGGAGCTGCTGTCAGTATATACAGTGAGTACACAGGGAGCTGCTGTCAGTATATACAGTGAGTACAGGGAGCTGTTGTCAGTATATACAGTGAGTACACAGGGAGCTGCTGTCAGTATATACAGTGAGTACAGGGAGCTGCTGTCAGTATATACATTAAGTACAGGGAGATGCTGTCAGTATATACAGTGAGTACAGGGAGCTGCTGTCAGTATATACATTAAGTACAGGGAGATGCTGTCAGTATATACAGTGAGTACAGGGAGCTGCTGTCAGTATATACATTAAGTACAGTTACAAATACTGTACACAGATATATTTTACTATAAAGTGGCCAACCGCTTTAAGTATGTTAAAGGACTAAATAAGACTCAGGAGGGAAGTGTTTTTAGTAAAAAAAAAAAAACTGAATTCAAGAACAGTGAGAGGTTAGTTGGCGCAAAGATCAAAAGCAACACGAGAAAATATTATTTTACTGAAAAAGTAGTAGATACTTGGAACAAACTTCCAGCAGATGGTTGGTAAATCTACAATAACAGAATTTAAACATGCCTGGGATAAACATATATCTATCGTAAGATATTAAGAATGGAAATACTAAAAGGGCAGACTAGATGGACCCAGTGGTCTTTTTCTGCCAACAATCTTTTATGTTTCTATGTTTCTACATGCTTTACAGCAAGACTCATGGACATAGATGACAATAGCCAGACTCTGTCCTGTTGAAATGAAAGTGAAACGTTACTGAGCTCGCTCTGTGCCCTGTGAGGAGGTCATTCCACAGGAAGCTGCTATTGTCTCCTCTATCTACCAGTGTCACATGTCGCTGTAACGCTGTGGAGATCACTTATCCCCACAAAACAGGAAGTCTCAGCTTAGTTTAAGCACCCAGTGGTGAGGATGAAAACTGCAAGATATCAGGATTATTTTATAATATAGATAGAAAAATGGAAAATTAAGGTGGAAAAAAATCTACAAAAAAATGCTTAACATAAAAACATTATTTATACAATAAGTCATTGTCTGATGGCACATTGCCTTTAACATGACTGCACTCATCAGACCTGGAGAAAACACTAGAGGTCAACCCAAGGTTTTGTTTTTTTGCCCCTTTATTTTGAAATGGTCTTCCTATACGTTCCTCATCTCATTGAGAGATTGCATTTGCAGGAACAGTATGGACTCTCTGAACCGTGTTCTTTTTGCCACGTCTACCATTTAGTCATAGCAGCATGAAATTCACAAATGGCATAAGGCTACAACATGAGTCACCGCTGTTTATGTAATACAGAACCTTTCAATGCTGCTAAAAAAAATAAATAAATAAAAAATCCTGCAATGAAATCTCTGTAGTATTAAAGTAACATATGCAAGGCTGCAGATATGTATAGAAAGTGGCTGATCTTAGGCCTCCGGCTTCTTGTAGTCCTGTCCGTTTCTCGTACTGTGTCAACAAATGGCCGTTATCTCTAAGGTGAAGAATTTATAATCTAACTTTTAACAGGAGAGAAGATAAGCCTAGGTGTAGTAAGCGGTGGTAAATCTCAGCATCTCCCATAGGCCGGCCTTTTGACTGGATGTGTGGGACTTTGCACTACTTAATGGAGCTAGGCCTTAAATCTTTCTGAAGAAGGCTTAAATGACTTAAAGTCTTAGGGCTATTAAGTAAATCTGGATAAAGATACTAACTCGGGGCCTGTAAGGAATACGCTCAGTTGCCAATTGGGTCATCCAAAGCTTTCGTTTGTCTGGTTATATATTAGTCGTTGGCACTGATGACTTGCAGTACTGAAGTCTATGCTTGTACTCCAGGTAGGGGTAACATCTGTATTGAGCTGGTAGGGTTTGCCATGTTGTTATTTTTTTTTTGCTGTTATTCCACAGCATTGTACATAGATTCTCATTACACACACTGGTTTCTTTTCCCAAAAGGGACTTAAAATCTATCCTTCCCTACTTTACACACAGAGAATAGGCCGGATTTCATTCAAAGCCAATAGGCCTCTTAAAGGGGTTATCCAGCGAAAATCTTTTTCTTTCAAATCAACTGGTTTCAGATTTGTAATTTACTTCTATTTAAATATTTCAAGTCTTCCAGTATTTATCAGCTGCTGTATGTCTTGCAGGAAGTGGTGTTTTCTTTTCAGTCTGACACAGTGCTCTCTGCTGCCACCTTTGTCCATATCAGGAACTGTCCAGAGCAACAGCAAAAACCTTTCCTGCTCTGGACAGTTCCTGACATGCAGCAGAGAGCACTGTGTCAGACTGGAAAGAATACACCATTGTTTGGTCATCTGTTTTCCCTCTTCTCTTTCTCAGTGTACTTCCAGCAGCTTCTCACCTATGCTCAGACGATTTCCTGGGCGATTTGGCTCCCTCTAGTGGCAGGTGCATGCCTGTTCACCTGTATTTCAAAACAGAAAAAAAGGACAAAAGGCGCCTTCTGGTGCAATATCACTAGGACAATTGGTGTCTAGGGAAAACAAAGTGCACATGCACTCACCTTTTAGTGTTGTGCTAGTATAGGCACAACACTATTGTAGATTTTCACAATGTACATCGCAGCCGATATCACTCTGAGTAAACCGACTGGCTAAATTGCCAGCAGGTGAAATGAATGCAAGTTTTGAGGGGAGTCAATGGACCGACTTCGACCTCCAGTATACTCCTTGAGCGTCGTGGCGCAGATGTCTCGTGATACCAATAAAATTCCACATCAAACGATGGGATATGGATAATAAAACATGCGGTTTAATAAGGCAACGCGTTTCGGCCTGTATAACAACGGACAAGCCTTTCTCAAGCCAATGGCTTGAGAAAGGCTTGTCCGTTGTTATACAGGCCGAAACGCGTTGCCTTATTAAACCGCATGTTTTATTATCCATATCCCATCGTTTGATGTGGAATTTTATTGGTATCACGAGACATCTGCGCCACGACGCTCAAGGAGTATACTGGAGGTCGAAGTCGGTCCATTGACTCCCCTCAAAACTTGCACCTGTATTTCAAGGCTCAGCATCCATTCAAGGCTGATTACCTGAGAGTATTTATAGCCATCACCTCCAGACTTTTGAGCTCAGTTGGTGTTGTTGCTGTCGGCAACCACGTATGTGCATCCATCCCTTTCTAGCGACATTCTATCCATTTGGTTCTTGTTCCATCCCTGGTTCTCAGCTCAGCTTTGGTTTGTTTGGTTGATGTCATCTTATAGTACATTGAAGTTTATCAGCAGCTGTGATTCATTCCAGTTCACTTTAAGATGTCAAGGCATAGCAGGGAGGAGAATGTTGTGCTGTGTACCTGTGTACTACAGGCAAACAGCCCAGCTCTGCTCCTGCCTCCTGAAATGTAGAGAAAAGGGATGGTCCGAACCGAGTTCGGTTTGGGTTCGTATGAACCCGAACCCTTGGTAATGATTCCCGCTGTCTGCCCGCCCCGTGCAGCGGGCGGATCCAGCGGGAGGACCGCCTGGAAAACTGGGATACAGCCATAGGCTGTATCCGAGTTTTCCAGGCGTTCCTCCCACTGTATCTGCCCACTCCACGGAGCAGGCAGACAGCGGGAATCTGATGCCGAACCCGAACCTCGCCAGGTTCGGACCATCCCTAGTAGAGAATAAAGATGAGCAAACCTCAAATTATCTGAATCTGAACTTTTAGTATTTGATAACTGGTGGCTGAGGAAAAGGAGCTGAATGCAGCTCTAGGGAGCCCAGGAAAACATGGATACAACCTATGGCCAATGTCTGCATTCATATTCTCCAGGAAAGCCTTATGGCTGCATCCAAGTTCTTCATCCACCAGCATTCACATGCTGAGTGCTCACCCTTACCTTCCTACCTCGAGCGCACTTGGATTCGTCTAAACCTGGGCTCTCTGCATTGGATTACTGGTGGATGCAGTAGTTGGATGCAGCCCTAGGGAGTCCTCAAACTTGTATACAGCCTATACATGCATCCATGATCTTCAGGCAGCCTTAGGGCTGCATACAACCTTAGGGTTCGCTGATCTCTAGGAGATAAGTCTAATGAAACATGCATACACATAGATGTGCCCTAGCTGGAATTCAACCTTCCAGTTTAGGGGACATAAATGTTTATATATACTGTTTAATGGGCACTGACATCGTAATGGTCCCAAAAGGAGCAGCGATGACGTGTGTAGCTGACCTCTTGCCACCAAGGTCTGTTTCTCAGGAGTTGATTCATAGATAATCAATTCCTCTGGCACTCTTTGGTCTTATTTCCATGGTCCATAATGCACGGAGGTTACAGAGCGTGAAGCATTATGTACCCATATGATGCCGGGGTAGTTGTAAGTGTACTGATACAGCCGCGTGGTATCATATTTATGCATGACGCGGGAAAGCTGCTTTATGCTCCGTAGCCTCAGTGGATTACAGAGAGTGGGAATGAACCCTTAAATCTGACCAACACATGAGATTATTGTCGGCCAAACTTTTTTGGTGGGACCTCCCAATTATCTGATTTCCCGACCAATCAAGCATTCGGATTTTATCATACCTGGTCCTTTTGTTCTTAGAGGGCATAAGCCGCCATTAGAGGTGTCTGGAAGTAGCTTACACCCTTCTCTCTTCACCCAAAAGCTATTGAATGTATATGGCAAGCTTTAAGAAGGTAGTAGTGACATTTAAAGTGAAGCTGTCAACTCCCTAACTCTCACTTTGTTTCATTGTTGGACAGTGTCACCTAGACCGAGCTTCATGGCAGTGGAGCCCCATCTTCCGGCTGGGGAGACGACCCAGCTGACTAGCCCTGCCTAGGTGACACTGCTCACTGATGAAATTAAAGGGGTATTCCAGGAAAAAATAATCTTTCCCCTATCTACAGGAGAGGGGAAAAGAAGAAGATCATGGGGTGTCTGACCTCTGTACCCCCGGCGATCTCCATATCGGGCCCCTGGCTTCTCTGTAATGAAAAGAGCCACGGGTACGGCACATGACCCATGGCTCTATTAATTCCTTTGGAGCAACGGAAAGAGTGACGTGCTGTACCCATGGCTCTATACATTACACAGAAGCTGGGGCCCGATATGGAGATCGGCAAGGGGTACGAGGTCGTACCTCCCTGCGATCTCCTACTTTTCTTCTATCCTGTGCATAGGGGAAAGGTTATTTTTTCATTTAAGCTTTTTCGAGCAGAAAGAAGACACAGACAAGTTTTATACAGGTTTATATCAAATGTACAGCATCTAAACTTATCGATGGTGCGGAGAACCTCACATACAGTAATGGAGAGGGGTAACAATATTGCTTTAAAGTCGCCATACACTCTGCCAAACCCAGCGCTGGCAACCGGTTTGGCTGTGAGTATAAACTGTATGGGGCAATCCCGAGACTCCTTCAACAGATGATGCGGATGGAAATAAGGGTCGGGCATGATGGAATTTCACTTTATGAGCCCTACCCAAGAGATTGGCTGTTTGGCTGCAGCTTACCCGTCCTCTCCACATTGAGAACACAGGAAAATCTGGCCTTGTTGAACATTCATGTGTATCGGGAGGACGGCAGAGATAAATGTTGGCCAAACTATCATTTAGCAGACAATTATTAAAGGCGTATGACCACCTGTGCAAAGTTTCCTCTGACACATAAGAAGATACCCACACTTTTTAAATTCCGTGGTACCTTTTCTTAAGAGTAACTTGGATTGAGAGCGTTTTGCAAGAAGAGCTCACAGATTTTCAAAATTGTAACTTGGTGTAAGAGCATTGCTTTGGTTTAAGAGCTCCCTGTACTGGATGGGAGGCGGAGCGGGGGAGGGGCATGGCCTGCATAGGAAAAATGGGAAAATTTGTTTAAGAGTGGATTTGGATTACAAGCACGGTCCTGGAACAAATTATGCTTGTAATCCAAGGCACCATCCCATGGGCCACAACTTCAGGGACGTCTATCATATGGACTGGTGCTCTGTTGTATATGCATTTCTCTATGTATTTACACGACCTTGTCCGTATAGTCTCTTTCAGGCCTCTTGGTTTGACAACAAGCACTAAGACTAACTCCACCTCACCCTTGGGTTACTGCCTATACTTAGCTACATGAACCAGTAAAAAGTAGTAGCCTAAAATCAGATCCATTTGTAGGACCTGGGTAAACATTATAGTTGGACTATTGTTGGGCCCGGACAATATTATTAAGACAAATGTCATCAAAATATCAAAGGAAATAATTCTTAATAAAGTCAGTATTGATCTTTTCTTATTTTTTTTTATTCAAAATAAATCGAATAGAGAAGGGTCACTACGTACCCGTTCCATTCTGAATAGCATTACCACAACATTAGATGACATATAATTCAGTGTATATAGGGGGCAGATCATACCCTCCCAGATATAATAGTAAATCACAAGATGGAATTGGATCTTTGCACAATTTCACCTCTATCATATGGAACATGATCCCCCTAGGACCTAAAACATGCTTCCCAGGTTATTGTAGTCATATCATAATATTCCATAATTAAATAAAGAAATCCGTGTGGCTGGCTCAAAGGAATAATAACATTTATTATACCGTATAATATGGAAAGCATTAAATAAAAAATTGTTTATCTGGGGTTAGGTGACCTAAACCGCATGGAAGGTTAGACATGTTACAAGTAAAAAAAAAAAAAACTACAAAAACAGTACACACAAACAGTGTAAAAAAATATAAAAAAATAAATAACTATATATATATATATATATATATATATATATATAAATATATATATATATATATATATATATATATATATATTAAAAATATATATATGTATATATATATATATATATATATATATATATATATATATCAATAAATGGGGGAAAATATATCAATATCACTATACTATACTACTATATTACTATTACATAATTTTTATATATATATATATATATATATATATATATATATAATTATATATGTGCACACTATACTATGCATAACTATAATATACTGTATATATGATAATATATGTACACACTATACATTACTAATATATATATATATATATATATATATATATATATATATATTTACACTGTTAATAAATAAATAGAAATAAATATATCTAAAAATAAATGAAATAAAAATAATAAATCTAAGTACCTAAGTATATACATAAAATAAAAATAATCAAATCAAAATAAATAAATGCACTGGATAAAACTTAGTAAAATAATAGAAATGTTTTTTCTTTTTTACTTTTTTTTTCCAATATAATTTAAAAACTTTCATTGACATATTTCACTATTTAAAATATAATTTCCCGAAATTTCCCTTTTTTTTTTCGATTTTTCAAACAGTTTTTCTAGAAAGTAAATAAATATGCTTAAATCTACAAGAAAATTAGAGGTTGCCCTGACACTTTTCATTATCAGAAGATGAAATAGACATAGAAAGGACAGATTATAGTGAGGGAGAGTGAACAAGCCTGAATAGAGATGGAGAAATTAATGGGACCCTGTTAATGGCTTTCCTGGTGGGTCCCAGCTGGACCATAAAGGCCCATTTTATTTATCTTGATATTGGTTTAATTCTCCGTCCTATAAGACTTTATCAGCAATACCCTGCTACACACTGTAAAAGCAGAAATGTCACAGAACCTCAATAATCACATCAATTAATCACTTTAAGCAGTCCAACCTTCAAAGCGTGAGCTGATCTGATCTGTTTTGTATTGCTGGGGTTTGTGAGTCACTTGATTATATTTTATTTTCCTGGCAAGATATTGCATAGCGATTAGAACATCTTAGCATGACTAACCTTATCACATAAGGCTTTATTTCTGCATTATGGAGAGATAGACCTACACCAAATAAAAAAAAAAACATAATAAATATAAAATCAATCTACAACAAAACATGGATGAGGCCTGTGTCACGCCTGCAGACATTCTGCACTCTCACTAATTATTTATGCAATTCTTCGGAGACCCAGCCTTATTTGAAATTTCTCAACCGTTGAATAGAGAATATTAAGTCAGTCCAGGCAATGGATGGCAGGTGTTCATTAAAGCAGAGATGATATTTTCATTTCAGCAAATTGTCAGATAGCTAGCACATCACAAAAAGCTGAAGACTGCTCCGCTTCCCATAACCAGGAATAGCTTTTTTTTTTTTTTTTTTTTTTTTTTGGGGGGGGGGGGGGGGGTAAGCTTTCTGCTAGTCTCTTAGCTTTGGATGAAAATAACACTGTTGTAGGGCAAACCAATGAGTTACCTACACATACACCTACAGTGACCACATATATAGCGGAATATCTGAATTATTTATATCGTTAAAACCAAATATTTATGTTTTTTCTTTCATTTGTGCATTTGTGTGCAACTGTTTTGATCTGTTTTCCATTGACTTCCATTATATTAAAAAGGATCAAAACTAGGGATAGTCCGAACCTGCCGAGTTCGGGTTCGTATGAACCTTAACTCTTGGCAATGATTCCCGCTGTCTGCCCGCTCCATGCAGCGGGTGGATACAGCCGGAGGACCGCCTGGAAAACTGGGATACAGCCATAGCCATAGGCTGTATCCCAGTTTTCCAGGCGGTCCTCCGGCTGTATCCACCCTCTCCACGGAGGTGGAAGACATCGGGAATCCTTGCCGAGAGTTCAGGTTCGTACGATCCCGAACCTCAGCAGGTTCTGACCATCCCTAATCAAAGCGCAAAAAGTTTGGTCGACCAAGGTTTTGTGTAGGTTAGAAAAAAAAAAAAAAAAAAAGGATGCATTTTGATATTCAGGACATGTTCACACATTGTATGTTTAGCATTGTAGCAACGGCCATGATTTAAGTTAAACATACGTTGCAATTGAATGAATGGAATCCCGGCCAGAGCATATACATATAGGGGGAGATTTATCAATGATGGTGTAAAAAAAAATGGCTCAGTTGCCCCTAGCAACCAATCAGATTCCACCATTAATTTTCCAAAGAGTCTGTGAGGAATGAAAGGTGGAATCTGATTGGTTGCTAGGGGCAACTGAGCCAGTTTCACTTTACACCATGTTTGATAAATCTCCCCCTTAGTATACGCTCCGGCCAGGATTCCATACGCCCCCATGAAAAACTGACATGTCAGTTTTCTGCGGCCGCTATTCATCGAATAGCGGCCGCAAAAGTCATGTCAGTTTACACAATGGAGCGTGCGTGCAGAGGTGAATTCACCAGAATTGAACATCCTCCAACCGATTCTGCAGTACTGGCCTAGATGATCTTCAGTAACTCCGGCTGTTCTGCGACCTGGCCGGGTCAAAGACTGGATGCTGCTATATGCCATGTGAACATGGCCTTATAATGGAACTCAACACAAATGCATCTGTTTTTTCATCTGCTTTTTTGCAAAAAAAAAAAAAAAAAAAAAAACAGATAAAAAAATTGATGGGAAAAACATAGTGTGAACTCGACCTTAGTGATACAACTGTCCAGGTAAAAACACTCTATATAATAAAGATTTACATAAAATAAAAATACCTAATAATATAAAATACCGTATTTTCCTGCGTATAAGACGACTTTTTAACCCCCCAAAATCTTCTTAGAAGTCGGGGTTGTCTTATACGCCAGTTATGGTCGCCGCCGCGCCATACAGTGCCACATCCCCACTGTATGGGGTGAACACTATAAAAAAAACCAGTTAACTCACCTGGGGCCCTTCCCGGTAGCTGCGCGTCTCCTGTCCTGTTCCCACCGCAGACAGTGTGACGTACACTGACTGCGCCGGGGATCCCCAAAGCTCGGCTGCCGGGAGAGCTTCAGGAGAATGACAGAGGTGCTGGAAGTTGCTAAAGCCTCTGTCATTCTCCCGAATCTCTCCCGGCAGCCGAGCGTCTCATCAAAGAAGCTCGAAAACACTCGGCTGCCGGGAGAGATTCGGGAGAATGACAGAGGCTTTAGCAACTTCCAGCACCTCTGTCATTCTCCTGAAGCTCTCCCGGCAGCCGAGCTTTGGGGATCCCCGGCGCAGTCAGTGTACGTCACACTGTCTGCGGTGGGAATGGGACAGGAGACGCGTGGCTGCCTTGAATGGGCCCCAGGTGAGTAAACTGTTTGTTTTTTTGTTTTTATTTAGCTGCAGTTAACCCCTGCATGACCGCAGGGTCAGGCAGGGGTTAACATTTATGAACCCCTGACAATCTTCTTAAAAGTCAGGGGTTGTCTTATATGCCCAGTCGCCTTATACGCCAGAAAATATGGTATGTTTAAAGCGAAAGTACCAGCCGGTACATTGCTTTAAGATTTTTACGTCAATAGACCGGCACCAGAGCGGGGATGCCGGTGCCAGTCTATTTCCGGTCAATAGCCCGGCCTGAAGCATCGGAGGCTGGCCTGCCCCCAGTGTGACGTTATGCCCTCCTCTGTCTCTATTAGAATCAATTGAGCTGCGTCACAGAGGGGAGAGGTTTTGTCACACTGGGGACGGGCCATATTGTAGCTGTAGCGAGATATGGGGGGGGAGGGATTTATCATACTCAGGTCTTAAATTAGGCCCCACCCCTTTTCCCGTGCACTGTTACATAGCAAAAGTCCAGATAGTAAACCAGGGAGTAATCAGTTTAAAAGGGGAGAACAACAGCATCAGGGTGTTAGTTAATTTACTTAAAGGGGTACTCTAGAAAAGAAAAATATAACCCTGTTTAATCCCCACCCATGATCTTAATTTGCTTGTGATAATTTTTTATTTAATAAATTAGGCCACTTGTCTGCAGAACATCCTGACTCACACCCTGAAGCTGCAGAAAATCCTTGCTGCCTGGTCCACTCTGTCTCCACTCCCTTCTGAGACAAAAGTCACATGATCTCTCTCTCTTCTGTTGCCAAGCAAGCTGTAGCACCTCATCCATAATCCCGCCTACTACTGACATCACACCAATCATTGAGCACCTGGCAAAGGGGTGAGGAAACAGCAGAACAGTGATAGTTGCCTGAATAGTACAGGGGAAAGGAAACACAGATGTTTCATCTCTCTCTCTTTCTAATCTAGATAGATAGATATTTATTTTATTTAGGGTAGCTTCACACACTATATAGCAGTGTATTTTATGCTGCGGATCCGCAGAGGATCTGCAGCAGATCCGCAGCAGATTTCATGTAAATAACTGAACAAAGCATCAAATCTACACCATCAAATCTGCTGCAGATGCTGTACGTGTGAATACACCCTTAGGGTAGCTTCACAGATACCGTACCGCAGCGGATTTTCTGCTGTGGATCCACAGCAGATCCGCAGCAGATTTGACTAAATGAATGCAGATCCGCAGCAGATACAGTATGACAGTGCGGATTTAATGCTGTCAGAAAATCAGCTGCGATAAGGTACGTGTGACGCTACCCTATGGGTAATTTTAAAGGAAACTCTGTCGCGGAATTCTCCACCTGTGTCATAGACAACATTCTATGCATGGGCGGATTCTTTTATCCGTCCAAAGAATGATCAAGTTCATTCTTTGGACAGAGGGCGGAGAATGGAGTCTATGACACGGGCGGAGACGCACGTGCCCACTGCAGTCTGCAAGCGGGCCCAAGCCGAGAATTCTGCGACGGAGTTTCTGTTAAAATTACTCAGTGTGCACATACCCTTACAGTGTAAAGCAGAAGCAAATTGAGCTATACTAGCAGATACTATAGGTAGATACTACAAGATGAGGCGAATATTTGTCAGTTGGGTCTGAAATGCAATGCATGTTGGAAAATATAGTTCTCCTATATCTTGTATATAGGCCAACTTTTAGAAAAACTTAGGAACAGCGGCAGCTAGAAAGACAGGAGATGGCTCAAAATACTCAGAGGGACCAGGGAGCATTTCTTGGTGGACTACCCCTTTAAAAACAGCACATTTGTACTCCTTTACACATATGTATGTGGTACACGTCTAATTTTACCAACTTTACTTTCTGGAGTAATGCCTGTAACTCACTGCTGATGGCCAAAGCCCAAAGAGATTTGATTCCAATTTTTTTTTCTTATGGAAGCCAAGGGGGAGATTTATCAAACATGGTGTAAAGTGAAACTGGCTCAGTTGCCCCTAGCAACCAATCAGATTCCACCTTTAATTCCTTACAGACTCCTATTTTTAACTATAAGACTATGTTCACACAACATATATATATTCGTAAAACCACGGCCGTTGTACAATTATATTATAATGAAAATGTACGTTACCTTGCCGTCTATGGGATCCCGGCCCGAGTGTATACACATAGTAGACGTTCTGGCCGGGATCCCTAGCGGCGCAGCAAACAACTGACTTTTCAGTGAATAGCGTCCGCAGAAAACCATGTCAGTGCACACTATGGAGCAAGCGGCTCCAGACATGCGCTCCATAGTGAGTTGTGGGGAGTCCTGATGTGCGTGCGCACGGCTGTGGCGGCTGCAAAGTTTATCCGGCCACTACTGCCGGTACTCTTACATTGTGTGAACATAGCCTAAGGATGCACAAATCGATGAAGATGGGTAAAATACTTGTTATAAAGCCGTATTTGAAGCTTAGAAGACACTGAAAAATCAGCAAATCCATTTTACAGATCTACTTATTTCTAATTATTATCCAAATCTTTAAAAGGTTCAACGTTAACAAAGAAAAATAAATAAAAAATGAAGGGATTATATAGCCTTTAAAGTGACTCCGTACCCACAATCTGACCCCCCCCCCAAACCACTTGTACCTTCGGATAGCTGCTTTTAATCCAAGATCTGTCCTGGGGTTTGTTTGGCAGATGATGCAGTTATTGTCCTAAAAAAATAACTTTTAAACTTGCAGCCCTGTGTCAAATTGGCGTGGCCTAGAGTGTGTGTGTCCAAGCCTTGCACCGCCTCTCCATCCCTCCTCCCCCACCCTCCTCATCATTAGAAATGTCCTGGGCAGGAGTTCTCCTATTCATCACCTGTGTGAACACTGCACATGTGTTGGATCGTTAAGGCAGTTAAATAGGAAAAATCCTGCTTGGGGCATTCCTAATGGTAAAGAGGGTGGGAAGGAGGGACGGAGAAGCGGTGCACACGCACTCTAGGCCGTGCCAATTTGACACAGGGCTGCAAGTTTAAAAGTTGTTTTTTAGGACAATAACTGCATCACCTGACAAACGGACCCCAGGACAGATCTTGGATTAAAAGCAGCTATCTGACTGTACAAGCGGTTTGGGGGGGTCAGATTGTGGGTACAAAGTCACTTTAAAAGTTGACAAAGTCTGTCATCAGGGCTTATCCAGCCTTTGCTCAGAGGTAGCCCTGGTTTACACTGCATTTTTGCAATCCATTAAATTTCATCTGTTTAATGCAAAAAAACTGATTAAGAAAACGGATGCATTTGTGTGCATCTGTTTGGATCTGATTTCCATTGATTCCATTTATAAAAAAAAGACAGATCAAAGCGCATATTTTTTTTGGGGGGGGACCACGTTCTTACCAACGATATTGTGTACGCAAAAAAAAAATGCATTTTTATAAGTTTCGTCATCTTTTTGTATAAAACATTTTTTTTTTTTTTGCATAAAACAGATGGGAAAAAAAACGGATTGCAAAAACACAGTTTGAACCCAGCCTTGCGTTATAGTGGGGTGGGGGAGGTCCTTTCACCACCACTGATCAGCTGATTGAAGGGGTTTGTCCAAGTGCTGAGACAACACTACAATACCTTGCACAAATGCTGAAAATAGGAGCTTGCAAATACGAGCTCGGTTGCAGTTGATGAAAACATTGGCCCGTGTAAAAGATACCAAGTGACTGTGTTCAGACCATTTCCTGAACATATACATTTATTTAGCGGAACTCAGAAGTGCATATATGTTTATGAAGTGGAACAAAGTCATTTGAAGCATTAACCTCAATGCTGCAGCACACTGTAGTATAGATCAGCATCCAGTTTTCGAGGAAAGCCAAAGTTTGAAGATTGATTAACAATAAGTAGGTTTGTGAAATTTGAGGTTTGCATTTCACAGGTTAAACATTGTCTTCTAAGCTTGAAATACAACAGGTCATTTGCCCAACACATTTGTTCACCTTTATAATACTAAATAATCCCTTGAACCTCAAAAAAAAAAAAAAAAAAAAGATTGGGGCCCTGTTTACATGCACTGATTATCATGAATTTTTTTCTTGTTTCTGAGCCTTTGTAACCATAAGTGGATTAGTAATAGTATTCTTGAAGGAGAAGTCTTGCGAAACTTTTTCTTAAAGTATTGTATTGCCCCCCAAAAGTTATACAAATAACCAATATACACTTATTACGGGAAATGCTTATAAAGTGCTTTTTTTCCCTGCACTTACTACTGCATCAAGGCTTCACTTCCTGGATAACATGGTGATGTCACTTCCTGGATAACATGGGGATGTCACTTCCTGGATAACATGGGGATGTCACTTCCTGGATAGCATGGTGATGTCACTTCCTGGATAACATGGTGATGTCACTTCCTGGATAACATGGTGATGTTACTTCCTGGATAAAATTGTGATGTCAAAACCCGACTCCCAGAGCTGTGCGGGCTGTGGCTGCTGAAAAGGAGGATGATGGCAAGGGGACACTGAGGGCACAGAGCACCGAAGGGACACTAAGCATGCCCCTGCTATCATCCTCTCCGGCAGCCACAGCCCGCACAGCTCTGGGAAGCCATTTTATCCAGGAAGTGAAGCCTTGATGCAGTAGTTATTGCAGGGAAAAAAAGCACTTTATAAGCATTTCCTGGAATAAGTGTATGTTGGTGAGTTGTATAACTTTTGGGGGCTAATACAATACTTTAAGAAAATTTTTTGCCAGACTTCTCCTTTAATGATATTTGGGATTGTTCTTACTGCTGTAAAATTATTGCTATCATTGGCACAATCAATAAATCACCCACCACGGGTGTTACAAGTATGTTACACTCCTCACAAAAGTCTGTACCACAAGATGTCGCTATTGTTGGTAACTGTACTTGTATTTTGCTCAGCTGCAGGAAACTAAAGGGTTATTGTTTGTTGAAGTCTGTACACTAATGAGGACCTTCTCTTCTTCTCTTCTATGCTTTCTTCTCCACCACTCACAGGGGGCATTACACCTCCTGTAGGAAGTTGTCACATGGGGAGAGGAAGTATACACCCACTTGTAGTCAGTCTTAGTCTAGTTGCATTACAGAGAGGATGCAAAACAAGTTGGTCCCTGCTGTGGTCCAGCTGGGCCCTGGCTTTGCCAGGTCCCTACTCCAGAACTAGTCTTAGTCTTAGTCGAGTTCCTGTGTAGAGCAGACGCACATGGGAGACTCAGACACCAGTTTCTTGAAAGCAGCACTTCTACACTCTAAGCAGTGCTAAACTACTCAAGGGAGAGGATACTTCAGAGAAACCCCAACCCATGCTGAGAACAAGTCTAAAGGTGCAGGAGAGTATCCTATAGCAGAGGAGCTGATCTGGATAGAGCAAAGTTGCTAGAAGCCTAAGTACTCTATCTCGCAGCGCGGATGTAACCAGGTAAATTGGCCACCTTGCTGAACTCAGGTAACAAGGTCTGAGGCTTGTATGACCCTCAAAGGACGGGTCACTCGACACTGCTGGTCAAACAGGTGGTATACGACAGATAAGGTTGAAACACAGGCACAAGTAAATGTCAACTTTTCAGTCTTCAGTATTCTACTTTTTCTTCTAAAGTTCCGGCAGAGCACACATTTACATTTGGTTGGGATACTCACGACAAACCTTCTCTACACTACTTTGAACTTGAAGCACAAACTCCTCTCCACTGTTCTGGACGCTCAGTACAAACTCCTCTCTACTACTCACAACTCTTCCACTCTAAAGGTCCTCAGTACAGCTCCTGTCTTGTCAAGTCTACAGTCTGTATTGTACAAAATATTCTCTAAGTAAAGAAGATCTATTTATGCTAACGGGACTCAGTGGTTATTGTTCAAGCACCTACACAGCAGATATCACATCCTTGGATCATCTCCCCTTTCTGTGGGTGGCGATACCTATAGTCCGGGTAGGTCACAACTCCACTCCGGACCACCGTGATAAGTACCCAAGGGACCCCCTCGCAGCCCGGCAGGTCACCGATCACAGGGGAAAGGGTATAGCTTGCCACTCTAAAATAAAAGCAGGTGTGCCTCCATACCTGTGTGCCCACCTGGTGTCACAACACTTTACCATCTGGCTGAGCTATATCTCGACTAACCACTACAGCAGTGGCATCACACGTTACCACCTAGCAAGTGACCGGTTGACCAGAAACACCACCGTAAGGTGGCACTCCACCACAAATGCAATTTACATTAGGTATTGGTTTTGTTGGTTATTGTCTTTGGAGGATTGTTGGTATTAGTGCTGAGTGCAGTTGCCAAACAGTCCGGGTTTGACAACGTTCTCCTAACCCGAACACTCGGCATTTGAATCTCAGTGGCTGGAGAAGTTGCCTCTTAATCCTGGAAAACATATATACAGCTATAGTTCATGACTACACAATGTCTTTTTTGGGATTATGATGGCCGTTTTTTTGAACGGTTGTCATATAATGTCTATTATTTTAAAATAATGGTCTTTGTTTGGCCGCAAAATGATGGCTGTCCAAAAACATCTAAAAAAGACATTGTGCGGTCATAGCCACAGGCTTTTACTATCTAACACCTGGCTGTAGTCTTGTTGGCACATACATACATACATATACAGAAAAACTGATGAAAAAAGTTGTTTAGGGCTATGTTCATAACGGTTTTCAATGGCCGTTATCTTACTAAAAAAGATAGTGTGTAAACATGGCCTTAGGCTGTCTATTTGTCCAAAAAGCCATCACTTTGATGGTAAGAGACAGTGGTCTTTTGATAATGGCGGCCACAAATAATGATCATTGTCTCTATTAAAGGGGTAGTTCAGCTCATTTTTTTTTTTATCAACTGGTGCTAGAAAGTGCCAGAGATTTGTAATTTATATCTACTTAAAATATCTCCAGTCTTCCAGTCTTATCAGCTTCTGTATGTCCTGCAGGAAGTGGTGTATTCTTTCCAGTCTGACACAGTGCTCTCTGCTTCCACCTCTGTCCATGTCAGGAACTGCCCAGAGCAGCAGCAAATTCCTGCTCTCCAGACTGGAAAAAATACACCACTTCCTGCAGGACATACAGCAGCTGATAAGTACTTGAAGGCTGGAGATTTTTTAATAAAAGTAAATTACAAATCTTTGGCACTTTCTGACACCAGAAAGATTTTATTTAATTTTTTTGTGAACTACCCCGTCCTTCTTTTGCTCTCAAAATGATGGTGGTCTAAAAAGACGGCTGCAAAACAAACATTGTATGAACATAGCCTTAGCCATAGCCTGTCTTATTTTGGGCCATTTGACAGCTGTCATTTCCAGGCAAAATAACGGTCGTTATTTCAATGTAAATAATAATCATTGTTGTAAAATAACGGCCGTTATTTGGACTCACAAGGACAGCTGTCCTAAAAGAAGGTGACCTAAAGATGGTGAAACGTTATACATTACCCACCCTTAACAATATCATTACCCTCAGTACTTGTGTGCATTGTTTACACACAGAAAGACCAGTGTTCAAGAAACGATTCTCCAACCTCCCTTGAGTTTTTTTTTGTTTTTTTTTTTCCTTTTTTTACAACATAAACATAAAATGTCCAGCTGCGTGTCATGTTTATTATGCAATTTAATGATATTCTGGTCTGGGAGAAAAAGAGCAGCTGCCCTCCAGGTTGTGTAGCAAAAAACGCTCCCAGGCGCCCAGCAGGATCTCACATAAGTTCAATTCAGCGAAGCAAATGTAATCATTTGGCCCTATTTAACAAGAACATAAATAAAAATGATATAATAATAAATATAAAATATATTTTAAAAAATTTGATTTGATTATATTTATATAGAAAACTGCTCAATATCACGTCTAGGAAATATGAACGGTTTAATCAATTTTAGTTTGAATTTTTTAATTATTATTTTTTTTGCTATTATACGTTTTATATATGTTGCTGTTTATTTGGTTTTTTTTTGCTATTTATTATATTTTTTATGTTGCTCTTTATCAGATTTTTTTTTGCTTTTTATTGTGTGTATTATGTTGCTGTTCATGGCTATGTTCACACAACGTCAAAAATGGAGAGAAAACATCCGATTTCGCTATTTAAAAAAACGTCCGTTCTTGCGGCAATTTAACTGACTTCAATGCAATTGCATTGAAGTCAATGGGAAGACGGACGTCCTATGCACACAATGCATTGAAAAACTGACTTTTTTGTCGCGGACGTCAAAATAATAAACATGAACATTATTTTTGGACGTTTTTTGCAAATAGCGGACGTTTTGTATTAGTTGTTCACACACAGTTCTATTGTCACCGTTCTTTCTCCATTTTTACTATTAAATTCAATGGATTTTTCAATTAAGCCACAACCAAAGGGCAATTAGTAACCCCAAACTAAGATAATGTGCAAACACCCGTCATTGCAAGGGGATGCCAGGCTTCGAAAAACGTCCGTTATTTTAGGCTCAAAATAACGGACGTCATTTTAAACGGAGCTGAAAAAATGTTGTGTGAACATAGCCCATCAGATTTTTTTTTTTACTTTTTATTATACTGCTTTTTTTTTGTTGATATTTCTTTTTTTTTGCTGTTTATTGTACTTTTTATGTTGCTCTTCATCAGATTTTTTTTACTATTTATTATACTTTTATGTTGCTTTTTTCAGTTGATATTTCTTTTTTTTTTTTTCTTTTTTTTGCTATTTATTGTACTTTTTATGTTGCTCTTCATCAGATTTTTTTTTTCCAATCATTTTTTTTCCTGTTACTTATAAGATTTCTTTAATTTATTTTCACATGTCATTTATTTTGTTTGATTTTCTTTTTTTTTCCAGCAAACGTTAGACACAGAGGAAAGACAATTTGTTAAATATGTTCTCTGAATAGAAAGCGGGGCAGAGGGAGAAGACAATCCTTTCTTCTTGCAGGGTGTGTAATCTTTAACCTAATTATAAGCAGTTCCATTTCATTACATATGAATACAGTTATGGATTTTCAATTTATGTTGGGCTTTTTTTCTACAGACAATCGCCTACAAATGAAAGCAGCAGCAAACCTGCCAGGCCAGAAACCTCTTTAATACTCATTATTGTGTTAGTGCATAAGATTCATGGTTATCTTTCAAAATCACCATCAAAATTTACAACCTGTTTTATGAGCATAGTCCTTCATAAATCACGAGAAAGCAGGGTCGTTCTTATTAAAATGTGTTATATTAGTTTATAAAATGGACTGACTATAACAAGGAGGACACAATATTATACCGGGAAAAATTAAAATTAATCTCATGTATTTGTCTTGACCAATTTTACTAGTTGGTTTGATTAAAATAAATAAATCTTGTATGAATTGAACCAAATTGTGAACATTTATCCTGAGAATTCAGTGACCCTTATGGTGGCCATGTTGGCAAAATTAGGCTACTTTGTATCTTTTTGCATGGCTAAGAATATTTTTGTAAAATTTTTGATATATAACCTTTGAAATAAGTCATAGTATTTTTTTATTTTTTTATTTTTTTTTTATAGCTATTTGTGACACAGAGATCTCAACTCTCCCGAGATTCGATCTGAGTCCAATTTGGATAAATTCGACAGATCCAATTCAAAATTGTTTCGGTTTCCCCTGCAATTGCCCATGCAAAGTATGTACAAGAGCAGGGACGCCTGTGAAAGATAAGAATTCCTGCTCCCGTACAGGGTACTGAGATCTCGCTTACAGACTGTCATGCAGCAGGGGCTGTATGTAGGTTGTTAGCGATGTCCGTGCAGCCCTCGCCTAAGTGTAAAATAATAAATTTTATACATACCTGTCCCCGGTGTTCTAGCTTCTTCCCACTCCCCGCAGCCGCCACTGGAACCTCTGAGATGGTCTCTGAAGTGACAGGCCACTCAGCCAATCACTGGCCGAGACACGACAATGCCACAGCCAGTGATTGGCTGAGCAACCTGTCACTGTAGAGACCATTTCAGAAGGTCCAGTACTAACTACTGTCCTTTTCACTGTTTGACCAATCACTGGTACAGGTACTTCACACACAACCCACCAACTACACTTCTTTTCTGTAACACTTTCCCCAGGAGGATAGACCCGGTCAGCCCTATAAAAGGTTAGTTAGTTTCTGATGGGAGGTCTTTAGTCTTTTCTAGTCATTAAAGGAGTTGGAGAGAGACATAGCTATAGATTTCTTTTATGAGAGACTTTCAAGTCCAGATGCACTGCTAAACCCAACAAAGAGGTAACTGGAGTCAACCTTGCCTACACCTGGGATCCTTCTAACAAGTCAGGACAGTCTGTAAAGGCAAGGAATTGATCCTCAGTAGGACAAAGGGTCTACGCCGAGGTATCCTACTGGTACCTGCTCAATCTTGAGGAGGTTGCTACTGAACCTGACAGTCACTCTTCTAACCGTGAGTAGAAGGATTCTCTACAGTACACTAAGTCACACTTTACACTATCCCAGCAGAGTACACTTCTACCAAGGCAAAGTCCCCAAGACTCTGTTCTAATTTTTCCGCCGGACCTGCACCCACACATTGTGCTACGCTTACAAGTGCTAGTGGCCGTATGTCTGAGCATGGGGAATGCCACTTCTGGCCATCGTGACAAGTGCCCCAGTGAAAACACCACAGCCCTCCTGCTGTATACCACTGAAGCACCCAGGGCCATGGCAATAGGGCCTTAAAGCGAATTTGCAGTCAGTAGATTCGCTTTAAATCTTGCAAATGAATAGGATGGTGCTAGTGCGGGGAAGCTGGTGCTGCGGTCCTTTTTTTGAACTGCGGCCCAGTGCCTGTGCACAGCGCCAGTTTATTACCGAGCACTGGCCTGGGCTGGAGCTCTGGAGGAGGGTCGGCCCGTCCCCAGTGGGAGGCAACCCCTGCCGCTCTATGACGCGGCTGCATTGATTCCGCCTCCAGTGCTTCAACCTGGCCGGTGCTCAGCAATAGACCGGCACTGTGTGCAGGAACTGGTCCATGGTTTAAAAAAAGGACTGCGGCTCCGGCTTCCCTATGCCGGCGCGGTTGTATTCATGTGCAAAACTTAAAGCGAATGTACTGATGGTACATTTAATTTAAGTGTAGTGGGGTCACACCATAGGGATAAGAAACAATTTGATTTCAAAGTATTTTGAAAATAAACTGTGATGTCACAATCTAGCTTTAATAATCAGTCTGATGTCACAGCACACAAGAAATAAACAGTGATGTCACAGGACAGAGATAATAGACAGAACACAGTGATGTCACATTACAAAGATAATACATTTTGTGATATCACAGTACATAGATAATAAACACAATGTCACAAGACAGAGATAGTAAACCCAGTGATATCACAGGACAGAGATACTAAACACAATGATGTCACATGACAGGGAGATAATAAATACAGTGATGTCACAGGACAGCGATAATAAACACAGTGATGTCACAGGACAGAGATAATAAACACAATGATGTCAGAGGACAGGGAGATAATACACACAGTAATGTCACAGGACAGAGATAATACACACAGTGATGTCACAGGACAGAGATACTAAACACAATGATGTCACAGGACAGGGAGATAATAAATACAGTGATGTCACAGGACAGAGATAATAAACACAATGATGTCAGAGGACAGAGATAATAAATACAGTGATGTCACAGGACAGAGATAATAAACAGTGATGTCACAGGACAGGGAGATAATAAACACAGTGATGTCACAGGACAGAGATAATAAACACAGTGATGTCACAGGACAGGAAGATAATAAACAGTGATGTCACAGGACAGAGATAATAAACACAGTGATGTCACAGGACAGAGATAATAAACACTGTGATGTCACAGGACAGATATAATAAACACAGTGATGTCACATGACAAAGATAACAAACACAGTGATGTCACAGGACAAAGATAACAAACACAGTGATGTCCCATTGCAGGAAACCCTATTATGTGACATGTATATACAGTATTTATAATAAATACAGCGATATCACAACATATTGTATGCAGAATAAAGAGCGATATCTGTGCGGAGGGGAAGAGCTGTCACGGCAGAGTAGTTATAGTCACAGGGATGATAAGCCTAGTGTCACACCCCAAGGCTGAGGAGCCCGGCTATTATACGTACTGTGACATAATATCAGGATAATGCACAAGGTGATGTCATAGTGCAGAGGGGATGGACCTGCGTGCACACCTAACCTCAGCACTTTCTGCACATATATCCCTACAAGCCCTTAAAATAGATTGTACGGTATAATATGTAACACAGGGAATGGTCAGGAACTGGATAAACATACAAATGAACAGATTAACACCCATCAAAAAAGTAACTGTGAAATCTGCAAATGTGTATATGCTATATGTTATATATATATATATATATATATATATATATATATATATATATATATATATAATTATTATTATTATTATTATTATTAATTTAGTATTGTTAAAGGGAACATCACCCAGCACGCTTCCCAAACATCCCCCTGTCCCCTCATTTATTACCCCGCAATTTTACATTTGTGAAGTCCCGCGCCGTATGCTAATCAGCCCCAAGTATTCATGGTGGGCTGAACTAGTCATGGTCCTGGGCATAGTTATCTTGGTCCTGGGCGGCTTCCAGCGCCGTAATCACGCCCAGAGGGGTGTGATTCAAAAACCTTCCCTCCGCCGACATCATCTCTGGCTTGCGTTCCATGTCGGTGGCGGGTCGCGTCTTTCACACGCCGCGAATGCGCAGTACGGCGGGAGGAGACGCTGACGTATAAGTAAATTACAAATCTCTGACACTTTCTGGCACCAGTTGATTTGAAAGAAAAAAAATGGTGAACAACCCCTTTAAGCCTATTGGGAGGAAGAAATAATAAAAAAAAGAGTGAGGCTTATGCTGATTAACAATCTATGTGGCTGAATTTGGCAATTCTTTGAAAAACTAAAAAAAAAAAATCCCAGTACAAAAATTTATAGGAAATAAAATAATTAATAAAAAAAAGTTTTATTTAGCACAAAGCATAAGACCAACAAAATAAAAATTAAAAGAGAAAAACTTGTATAAAATGAATATGATCCACAAGTGGAGCCTCGATCACAGCAGAAGAAAGAAGAAAAGACGGAGTTCACCTCTGACAAATGCCTCCAATTAAAAATCCTATACAATGTATATATGAATATATAAACCTGCCGTAACAATGTAAGGTGGTGTACTAAAATAATGTATCAAATATTAAGTGTATACCCAAAACAGGTCGAAATTTTTTTCAGTGCAATTGCACATAACAAAAGGAACCTCCCGGCTGTAGTAGTAAAGTGCTAAATTGCAAGATGCTAGAAAAAAGTGCAAATAGATCCAAATGTAAAACTCACATAAGTCACTCAACCAGCAAGGCTTGATGTGAATTAATACCAAATTGCCAAAAAAAAACGGCACAAATGCAGACAAAGGAAAATACAGAAGCAAGGGTGGAAGGTCAGAGGATGAACCCCAACCAACCCGTCGTACGTTTCGCATGTGGCTTCATCTGGGTTTTTTATTTAGTGATTGATCCAGAATTGATCCAATGGAGATATCTCACTGTGCACCCTGCCTGACCAACTGTCCCAATACTGATACTGAAGGCCGAAATCTATGTGTGTGTGAACCCAGGCTACTATCTGTCCATTCATTGCATTCTTGGAACAGCCCTGTCACTGATAAACTCCAATACGTCAACTGCGTCTGGGAGCTATTTTATTTGAGACATGATCAGTAAACAAAGTGTTAAGTGTGATCAGTGTGGAAGTGATCTATCTCCATTAGGGTTTATAAGGATGAGGACACCAGAGGCATGGTTACAATGCGGCAAAGAAGGGTTACAAAAATACTGTGTTATCTGGATGTGTCCTCAGCGGTGATAGAACAGATGGGACGCCACACTACACACAGTGCAAAAATAGCTTTATAAGTTTTTACAGTTTTTGGAGATTGTATATGTCTTGGCACTGATACATAATATTACTACGTTTCGACCCATATGGAGTATGGAAAATCTGGTCCATTTGGCTGTTGCATACATTTGCCAATTGTTAAAATTTTGACAAAACCTGGTTGCAAACTTGGTGGACTTTATACTTTATACAAATGTTACTCAAAATTTGAAATTTGGGGTATTAAGTGGTATTCCCAAGTGTTTCTGGGGTTGGTGCTTAGATGACCCAATTTTGGCGTTTCATCTGTTGTCAAGTATGCCATTGTAGGAACCCCACATAGGCTTGTATTTTTAAGGCAGTAGCCACCCTTGTGATGAAAGTGGCACCCCAACGCATTTTAGCTTCACTATTTTTCACCTAAATGACTTACCTTCTCTGCCAGCACCACATCATGGTCACACCACTCTTCTCTCCTCCCATGCGTTTGGAAGACAAACAATTGCTGGATGCCTGCTTAAGGCCCTATTCCACGGAACGACAGTTACGGCCGATAATCGTCTAGTGGAATAGGAGTCAACGATCAGCCGACATCGTTTATGTCGGCTGATCGTTGAAGTCGTTTGTCTTTCAACATGTTTTTCAAACATGGTGTAAAGTAGAATTGGCCCAGTTGCCCCTAGCAACCAGTCAGATTCCACCTTTCATTCCTCACAGACTCTTTGGAAAATGAAAGGTGGAATCTGATTGGTTGCTAGGGGCAACTGAGCCAGTTTTACTTTACACCATGTTTGATAAATCTCCCGATATGTGTTTAGAATACAGACTACATTTTATCTATCAGAAACAATCTTGCAATCTTGCAGTAAAAGTCGGCATGTCTTTTTGCCGATATCCTAATGTATATTGGTAACATACCCCAAAAACGTGATTTGGATGGGGCTTAAAGGGGATATGCAAAAGAGGAGTCAGTGGAGCCTCGGTTGGGAGTCTCAAAATACAGGAATAGCCAGATATCTCTAGCCTGTTGCCACAGGGTCCCTCCATGATGGGGAGAGCACCACACCACCCTGATAGATAGCCCCTTAAGTCCCACTCAGTTGCGAGTATTGGAACATAAATAGGGAAATACCAGGGTGGCCCCTTTTGTGTCAAAGTCTGAAACGCTTTATTGCTGTATGTATGATACTATAGTTCAATAAAGTGAAGGTTTTATGTCACTTCTACGTATAGAAACTATGGGACAGTGTCTCGGAGGATCAGACTCTATCACTTGTGTCCCCAGATCACCATCTTGGTTAATTCCTAGAAGATGCTCATGGGTCATAGCAGTCCCCTCCTTCCCCATTGTGTGGTTGATATGCCTTTAAAGGGGTTATCCAGCACTACAAAAACATGGCCACAACTTTACAGAGACAGCACAGCTCTTGTCTCCATGTAAGGTGTGGTTTGCAATTAATCTCCATTCACTTCAATGGAACTGAGTTACAAAACCTGCACCCAAACTGGAAACAAGAGCGGTGCTGTCTCTGGAAGAGAGTGGCCATGTTTTTGTAGCGCTGGATAACCCCTTTGACTTTGTATCCAGATGAATATTCACTTGTCAAAGGGGAACTATCAGCAGGTTAGACAAATCTAACCTGCTGATAGCCCCCTAATGTGCATGGGACGCAGAAGAGGAAGATTTATCTCTTACCTTTCTCTCAGAGATGTTCCCGTGCAGTTAGCAGTTGAATCCACGACCCGGAGTACCGTTAGGAGGACTGTCCCGTACCATCACGAGAGCCGGCCTGCTCCTTCTAATAATAATCAAGGGATCGGGACGGATTGATGCAATGGGGGCAGGACAGCACTCTTAACCGTTCTCCAGGCAGTGGACTCAACTACTAAGGCTTCATTCACACGATCCATGCCGCGATAAGCACCGTGATGACCGGAGGAGGATCACGGCACAGTTCCCCCAATAGAAGTTCAGCCCCCTTCAGCCGCTTAAGAGTTGATGCTGCGCTGCGGGACCCGGGGATGAAGATGGAGTGGAGGAGAAGCCCTGCTAGGTAATGTATGCTGCAAGGGCTGCAAGGACATTGGTAACTATGTCCCTGCAGCCCTCGCTAAACGATCATCGGGCCGTGGAATAGGCCCAGTAAACGAGCGCCAATCTAGCAGATCAGCGCTCATTTACACTGTTGATGGGGTTGAGGAATAGGACCCTAACTTGCTGATAGTTCCCCTTTAAAGGTCCTGGTCCTGTTATATATATTTTTTTTATTCCTACAGTTTATTCCCAAATTGAGTCTACTTTTCTCGAGAAGCATTGACTATATAAAGTGTGGGACACGCTGAAACTTTACATCTGAAATGTTCTTGACAGGCAACAGCTGATCTTTACATATGCAAACTTCCAGGCCTTTAGGCTGTAGATACTTTCTTTAAGAGCGTTCAACTGAGAAGGAAATTAAGAGCAAGTGACAGGGTAGAAGGCTGATAAAATCAGGGAAGATTTTTATTTTTTTGTCTCCCGAAAGATAAGGTAAGGTAATTAAGTATCCCACAACAAATATGGTCTGATGTCTTCTGCTATCTCTCTGGCTCTTTCCATTTGTCCCTAGAGAAGACCCACGCGTTATCTCCAGATGAAGAAGCTCGAGGCTTTGCAGAGATTTAATTTAAATTCAAATTTCCCTATAAATAGAGCACTGCCCGGCCAGTGTGATGTGTAAACACATCATTACGATATATGATCACCCGCTTCTGGACGCTTGCTTTGCCTTTGACCAGTTGCGCATTTTAATTATCCAATAGATGAATCACTGCAGAAATTTGGAGAATGAAAACTTTACATGACATTGTAACCGGCCTGTTTACCAAGTAACAACGCCAGGAATAGAATGCATGGACTAAAGACTTCTAGGGGGGAAAAAAAATTCTCATTGAGCTGAGGACAGTGCTGTATGTATAATACCATCCTCAGCAGGTCTATAGCAGCAGCATGCCACGCCATTCAAATGGGGAACCATGTGATCAGTGGGAACCCCAGCGGGTAAAACCCTGCTAATCGGATACTTGTGGCAATCAGCTGACTTCCAAAGTGATTCCATTTCTCTTACATACAGATAGGTGAATCTGGAGTTTAGATTGTGAGCCCTAAGGATCCAATGAAGGCCCAATCTATATTGTGAATGAGTGCTGATCTGCTAGATCGGCCCTTGTTTACTGGGCCTATTACACGGCCCAATAATCGTTTAGCAAGGGCAATCATTAGCGATGTCCATGCAGTCCTTGTCCAAACAGTAAATACTTCATCTGTCCACGTTCCTGGTCTTCTCAGGTGCTCTGTATGCGTCCTGGCACTGCGTGCTGCAGCTTCAGAGCGGTCTCTGAGCCAATCACTAGCCAGGACCACCTTGCGCAGTGGTTGGCTGAGTGTCCTGTCAGCTGAGAGACCGCTCTGAGGCTATGTTCACACTACGTATGAGACCGGCCGTTCCGTGACTCCGGCCGGGTCACGGAACGGCCGGTCTCAGCCCGGATCATCACGGCCGGTACTTAAGTACCGGCCGGATGATCTTTTCTCCGTGGAGCTCTGATGCGGGCGCATCATCGCGCGCCCGCATCAGAGCTTCCCATAGCACAGAGTGAAGCAAGCGGCCGGAGCCGCTCGCTTCACTGTGTGAACTGACAGGTCCTTCTGCGGGCGCAAATAATGGACCTGTCAGTTGTTTGCGGTGCCATATGGGAACGGACCGGAGCATATACGATGTGTGTACGCTCCGGCCGGGATCCCATAGCAAATAATGCTATATTCCACCCCGCAAATCTACGGCTGTAGTTCTGCTGCGAGAACTACGGCGGTAGATTTACGTAGTGTGAACATAGCCTGAAGCTGCAGCGTGCCAGGCTGCATACAGAGCGACAGAGAAGACCGGGAACGTGGATAGGTGAAGTATTTATTGTTTGGGCAAGCTTTAGCCATTGGCTGCGCATCACTATTACACGTAGCAATGCGCGGTTGTCTGCCAAGGATTTTAGGCCTTGGTCTGATCGTTTCATCAGCTGATCGGTGTTTCTATTACATAGAGCGATAATCACTCCATGTAAGAGGGCCCTGTTGGGGATAGGGACTATGTAGCACTGCAAGACTTGGTGCCGTCCTTTTGCTGTACAGCAGACGAGCTCTATGGAGGGGGATATGTTCCGACTGGGGAGCGATGGGCCTGCCCCCGGTGCACAACCAAAAACGGTGCCGAGTGAAGGAATTGGGCAGTGTTTGAAAAAAGGGCCATGCCACCGGGATCTCAGCTACACCACCCATCTGCTAATGTAAAAAAGAAAAGTGATGTACTTAATGATACATTCACTTTAAGCTGTTTATCTGTACGTGTAAAATGACCCTAAACTGAATAATTATTATTATTATTATTATTATTATTATTATTATTTTATTTGTTTTTGTTTTTTTAAGGATTTTTCCTCAGTTCCTAACTTGCAGGACATGCTTATTTGAAACGATATTCCATGCCTCAATATGAAAACCCCAGGTAACTCTGACAAAAAAAGGACCTGGAAGCTACAGTCAAGGTAAATGATGGAAGCATAGTTCACGGTTTGGAGTTAGTGTAGGGACCCGTGTGAACCAGGGGACCTGCACGTGGTACATGGGGCTATTATGGTTTGATCAAATTATATACAGACACCCTGGTGTTGAATTTTAAAATAGGCCTAGCGGCATTAGTTCCCACTATAGATGAGATGTGCAGCCATTCCTTTCTCTCCATGTCGTGTTTTACAGTTCTCCCTTTTCTGAACAGCTTGCACTCCTTTATAACACCCACATGACCAAAATTAGCAGGATATGCCTGTGCTCACATGTCAGTACCTTATGTCTTCCCCATTCTGTGTGAGCAGCAGTGGTGAGTGTAATACCTTATTCATACTTGTGTTGTTTGGGGGCAGCCTCCCCTGCCGGTGGTGCTGGACGGGTTCTGGTGGGGCATTTTGGGTTTGGTCCTGTGACATCGGGGTTGCAGGGCCATTCCATGGCCTTCCTTCCCTGCATGTGCACGCTTTGCGGGGTTGGCGGTCACTGATCGACACGGTGTGGAGTTAGTGTAGGGACTCGTGTGAACCAGGGGACCTGC
This sequence comes from Dendropsophus ebraccatus, assembly GCF_027789765.1. Classification (NCBI taxonomy): domain Eukaryota; kingdom Metazoa; phylum Chordata; class Amphibia; order Anura; family Hylidae; genus Dendropsophus; species Dendropsophus ebraccatus. Next base: position 135,110,468 of record NC_091459.1, on the reverse strand, counting down.
ACGTGGTACATGGGGCTATTATGGTTTGATCAAATTATATACAGACACCCTGGTGTTGAATTTTAAAATAGGCCTAGCGGCATTAGTACCAGCCATAGATGAATGTGCAGCCGTTCCTTTCTCTCCATGTCGTGTTTTATAGTTCTACATTAATTGTATCACACCTGAAAAAATCGTGTACATAGAGCACACATTAGATATTGTGTTTTGGACTACGGCATTCTGCCAAAGGAAGTGGTCATGGTGAACTCATTTAAAGGTTTCAGCTGGATACATTTAAGATCACAGGTGATAGTCACAGTCGTTGAGCCAGGGATTTAGGGTCCTATTACACTGAGCGACAATTGGCAGATTAAGCTGTGTAATAGAAACAACGATCTTCGGCTGATTGTTGGTTTAGATTTTGACCTAAAATTGCCGGGCGATGACCGTGCATTGCTATGTGTAATATCGATGCACGGCTGATGGCTAAGGATTGCCTAAGCACCTGATACCTTACCTCTCCTCACTCCCGGTCTTCTTTCCCATGCTCCGCAGTGATAGTCCCATCCTGTGATTGGCTGAGCGGCCTGTCAGCTGACAGGCTACTCAGATGCTGCTGCCACCGGGACGGGGAAGCTGCGGAGCTCAGGAGAGAAGACCGGGAGTGAGGAGAGGTTAGGTATCAGGTGTTTGGGCTAACATCGCTAACAATGTCCATGCAGCCCTTGCTGCCCGTTTATCTGGCCGTCTAAAAGGTCCAGTAAACGAGCGCCAATCTAGCAGATTGGTGCTTGTCTACTAAAATGATAGGCCTGTAGTCGGCCCATGCAATAGGACCCTTATTCTTTGTGTCAGATTTGGAGTAGAGAAGGAATTTTTCTCCCTATAATGAAATAAAGTGACTTTTACCTTTTTTTTTGTTTGGTTGGTTGGTTGGGTTTTTGCAGACCTCTGGATGAGCACTATAGGGTTCTCAAAAGGGGCCTGAAAACATTTTTGGAAAGTAATAATATTACAGGTTTTAGTAGCTAGATTTTTAGAGAACGGTAGATGATGCAGTGAATTATGTACATTTGTAGTTTTTAGGAAAATTGGTTTCTACCACATTGGTTTGTTTTGTCTTTTTCTGGATTAACATTACAGGATAATCAGCAGAACTGGATGGATAGTACTAAGTTACTATATTACTTTTCCTGCTATTGCAATGTCTTTTTTTTTTTTGGTCATTAAAAAATCATCTTACTCATATAAACCTGACACCGGGGCAGAAAACAGAGGCTGATGGAAACATAAAATATATTAGAACATCCAGAATTCAATGATTAGTCTGTATTTTTCTAGAAACCCTTTAAAAAAAAAAAGCTATTTTCTGTATATATACTATATTGTGAAATCACTGAACTCCCACTGGCCGGAGTCTTTTCTCTTGATCTTAGTCCAGTGGAAAAGAAAAGATGAAAATAAATTCCCCAAAGAAAAATAAAAAAAACACATAAAACATAGATTCTGTCTACAATGTTTTCTTTGGTTCAATGGTTCCCATAGACTCTACAGTGGATGGATGTCAATACAGGATATTCTCCACGATATATATATATATACATATATATATATATATATATATATATATATATATATATTTTACACACCCTCCAGAGTCAGTAATATATATATATATATATATATATATATATATATGGTTAGCGTAGGAAAGAACAATTGTCTTCCATCTTCCCCGTCGTAATAAATCAATTTCAGATTTAGTGTCCATGTTATACAGAGTACTTATACAGTGCACCTTTCATAGATACAATACAAGGAACATAACGCGGCTCTTATCTCAAGAGGCAATTTATGTCAGCCATAACCTGTGAGTAGTGCTTAGCTGCCATTGATTAATGTCTATGTTGGCCTCTTGGCTATGTATCTTGAGCTTTGCTCTATTGTGCACTGTCCATAACACTTTAACTACATAAACAGAGCTTATATATATATACTGCAGCTCGGTTTGTTCAGACTGGATACTGTGTCTCTGCACAAGCCCATCGACCATGTTATAGGATCTTAGTTTGTTCTACAATGTAATCACTACTGTATTGTAAGGGGATACGATAAGTCAAATATATACCGATATATATATATATATATATATATATATATATATATATATATATATATGCAGAATACTATGAGCCTGATATATAGCAGAGAATACGTTAGGGATATGCATAATAGGGTTGTTGAGGATCTCCATGGAAAGGTCTGGAATGCATTTTATCTGTGTTGTGAAGGTACGAGCATCAATCATTTCACTTTTTGTTCACTTTATTTCTGCTTCTTCGCTCACTGGTTATCAGTAGGCAGCCATCCATGGCCAACATATGTTTTGCCTGAAAACAAAATTACAGCATACAAGGCTGTCAGAGGAGAGGACAGTCATGGCTTGTAAAGAATTCATTATGACAAACTGCTGGCAATCAGCAAAAAAATATAATGAAAATAAATCAGGAAAGCCATAGACGATACATGGGCTGAGTGTAGAGACAAAGTCGGTCAAAGGTGGAGCGTCACTTTAAGAATGTGGGCCTGGGTGTACATTCAGATCTCCATATTGTATAGGTGATAGGATAGTCTTACAATTTTTTTGTGTTGTGAGAGGTCCTATGGTGTCTGTAGGATTAGGGGCCCAGCTGTGTTGCGCATGACAATGAGTTTTAATAGTCTTTTTCTGCTATTTACAAGGGTGTTTACCAACTTAAAGGGGGTTGTCCACTCAAAATATTTTTCTTTCAAATCAACTGGTGCCAAAAAGTTATATAGATTTGTAATTTATTTCTATTAAAAAATCTCAAGTCTTCCAGTTACACATGACGGGCCCATAGACTATAATGGAACCCATCTCCTATAATGAGTGCTCAGCCCCTCACTTGCATTATGATGGACTGAGTGACATTCTGGCCATTGTTGGGTGTCTCACCCCTGAGACAGATTAATTTTTAATCACGTCTGTCTGACATTTTGTATTGATCTTTAAGAGGGATTTTTTTTAAACTAACTGGTGTGAGGAAGTTATACGAATTTGTTTATTACTTCTAATTAAAAATCTCCAGTCTTCCCGTACTTATCAGCTGCTGTATGTCCTGCATGAAGTGGTGTATTTTCTCCAGTCTGACACAGTGCTCTCTGCTGCCACCTCTGTCCATATCAGGAACTGTCCAGAGCAGTAACAAATCTCCATAGAAAACCACTTCTGCTCTTCAGAGTGGAAAGAATACACCACGTCTTGCAGGACATACAGCAGCTGATACGTACTGGAAGATGATTCTTTTTCCGTAGATTAGAAATTAGAAATCTCTGGCACTATCTGGCACCAGTTGATTTGAATTTTTTTTCTGAACTACCCCTTTAACAAAGAAGACATCTTCTGCCATAACATCTAAATAAGGTTTAGGCTATGTTCATACGCAGTGTGAACACAGCATCTGAGTGTATATGGAAGACTAATAACAACAGCTGTTCGTGGAACAGTGTACATTGTTAATTGAGACATGATCATTCTCTTGCACGGCCGCACCAAACAACGGCTGATGTCATGTGCATTGCATTAGTTTCAATGCAATGCCACCCAGGCCTTCAATCTTTTTGAATGGGAGGGGTCGGGCACAAATAGATTGTTGTCAGGATTCGGCCCGAGTCTGCACAGGGGGGTTCCGCATGGAATCTCGGCACCGATTCTGTAGTGTGAACGGGGCCTGTAGTGTGAACGGGGCCTAGTGCTGCCATAGTTACAGTGGGGTGGGGGAGCCCAAGCTTGGTGAACAGCCCAGGGCCTATGGGAAAGTTAATCCGCCCCTGACGGTCACTGACTGGCTGAGCAGGCAACCGCTCATCCGGGCCATGAAATTGCAACAGGAAGATCCGGATACGTGAACTACCCAGTTTCCAGACTAAAATGAGTTCCAGCGGTGGTCAGCAAGACCCAGGAGCGGTGTAATGGGGGCACAAGGACAGGTACGTTTAGCTCATTCATTATTTTCCCGCACCCCCTGCCTTCCTCCACTTTTTAAATTTGGTGGGACTTCTCTTTTAAACTCTTATCTGAGCCCAAACCCCTCCATACACATTAACCAAAAATCTGTAGAATCTGATTTCTACAGGACTGGATGAGCATCTAATGTGGATGGGGGCCTCCTGAGCAAGATTGGGCGTCTGTCTGACCCTTGTGTTTTGGGGATATAAGCCACCAACAAAGCCATCTCCTCTTGGATGCTCAGCTGAGCTGTATGTTTATGGGTACAGATAGGCCTCAGGTTACAAACATCCGACTTATGTATGACTCCTACTTACCATTGGAAGTGCTATGACCTCCAGACGAATCTCCCTGGCTGCTGCTAATTTACTGTCGCCCCAGGCATCTGCAGTGATTTGTAGGCCTCAGTGCCACGTCATTGTGGGCTGTGACTCCTGCTCTGATGTCGCCTCAGGCAACCGCAGTGATTGGTTGGCGCCAGCTTGACATCATTCTGGAGTGTGACTCTGACATCACCCTAGGCACCTAAAGAAATGTACCTTATCCACCTTACATATAAGTCACCTTAAGGACAAACCAACAGAACCTGAACCTTGTTTGTTACCTGAGGACGACCTGTAAATGAGAAAAATAGCGGTCAACCAAACGATCAATCAATTAACTATAAAATCGTATAATCACCATTATTTTTTGCCTCCCGACCAATCAGGATCCCTGCAGAATCAATGGATAAGATGGGTCTTAGATGGTGGAAGATGGGTGATCTGTGATGAGACAAGCTGGGACCACATCTTTATGTACTCCAGGGTTCTCCAACCTGATGGGAACATAATGGGAGTTGTAGTTTTTGTCAGCCCCGATGACAGATACAATTTCATGGCAGTTGCAACTAGCAAGCCAAGCCAGGGGTAGTGACTTGGGGGGTCACCTGCGGCAGCAAATCCAACCCACTTTGCGGCGGGCACTGGTGAAGACCAGCGGCCTCTTAGACTCCACTCCCTGCTTACACCATCACTAG